>NW_025958259.1:0-45593 GCF_023159225.1 Perognathus longimembris pacificus | reverse complement strand
AAACAAAAACAGCACAGCACGATACGTATTTTTTTTTAAATTGACAAAATAAATAAAAATAAATAAAAAATAAAAATAAGTGGAAAAGGCGAGAGTGCGCGAGCACACAGGAGCAAAGACAAGCAGCGCAGCTTGATGCGTAGTAAAAAAAATAATAAATAGACAACTGGTCGACCTCATTAGAAATAAAAACCCAAAAGTTTAGATAGACAAACAAACAAACACATAATTGTGGAGAGAAGGGCAGTGCGCGCAGGAGCAAAGGTAAACAGCAGACAGACCTGAATCCTTATCTTTACAAGGTCGACCTCAGAACTTTGTTCAGTTTGTCTCGGTGACGGATAATGGAAGGAAGGGCAGGCAACTGGTCGACTTCATTTAAATAAACAAATAAAAAATAAGATAAACTCTCAGGAATAGATAAATAATAACAAAAAAATTGTAAAGTGGAGAAAGCGAGAGCGCGCGAATGCACTCAAGCAAACACAAACAGCACAGCACGATGCGTATTTTTTTTTAAATTGACAAACTAAATCAAAAATAAATCAAAAATAAAAATAAGTGGAAAAGGGCGAGAGTGCGCGAGCACACAGGAGCAAAGACAAGCAGCGAAGCTTGATGCGTAGTAAAAAAAATAATAAATAGACAACTGGTCGACCTCATTAGAAATAAAAACCCAAAAGATTAGATAGACAAACAAACAAACACATAAATGTGGAGAGAAGGGCAGTGCGCACAAGACCAAAGGTAAACAGCAGACAGACCTGAATACTTATCTTTACAAGGTCGACCTCAGAACTCTGTTCAGTTTGTCTCGGTGACGGATAATGGAAGGAAGGGCAGGCAACTGGTCGACTTCATTAAATAAACAAATAAAAAATAAGATAAACTCTCAGGAATAGATAAATAATAACAAAAAAATTGTAAAGTGGAGAAAGCGAGAGCACGCGATTGCAATCAAGCAAACACAAACAGCACAGCACGATGCGTTTTTTTTTAAATTGATAAAATAAATCAAAAATAAATCAAAAATAAAAATAAGTGGAAAAGGCGAGAGTGCGCGAGCACACAGGAGCAAAGACAAGCAGCGCAGCTTGATGCGTAGTAAAAAAAATAATAAATAGACAACTGGTCGACCTCATTAGAAATAAAAACCCAAAAGATTAGATAGACAAACAAACAAACACATAAATGTGGAGAGAAGGGCAGTGCGCGCAGGAGCAAAGGTAAACAGCAGACAGACCTGAATCCTTATCTTTACAAGGTCGACCTCAGAACTTTGTTCAGTTTGTCTCGGTGACGGATAATGGAAGGAAGGGCAGGCAACTGGTCGACTTCATTTAAATAAACAAATAAAAAATAAGATAAACTCTCAGGAATAGATAAATAATAACAAAAAAATTGTAAAGTGGAGAAAGCGAGAGCGCGCGAATGCACTCAAGCAAACACATACAGAACAGCACGATGCGTTTTTTTTTAAATTGACAAAATAAATCAAAAATAAATCAAAAATAAAAATAAGTGGAAAAGGCGAGAGTGCGTGAGCACACAGGAGCAAAGACAAGCGGCGCAGCTTGATGCGTAGTAAAAAAAAATAATAAATAGACAACTGGTCGACCTCATTAGAAATAAAAAACCCAAAAGATTAGATAGACAAACAAACAAACACATAAATGTGGAGAGAAAGGCAGTGCGCGCAGGAGCAAAGGTAAACAGCAGACAGACCTGAATCCTTATCTTTACAAGGTCGACCTCAGAACTTTCTTCAGTTTGTCTCAGTGACGGATAATGGAAGGAAGGGCAGGCAACTGGTCGACTTCATTTAAATAAACAAATAAAAAATAATCTATATAAACTCTCAGGAATAGATAAATAATAACAAAAAAATTGTAAAGTGGAGAAAGCGAGAGCGCTCGAATGCACTCAAGCAAACACAAACAGCACAGCACGATGCGTATTTTTTTTTAAATTGACAAAATAAATCAAAAATAAATCAAAAATAAAAATAAGTGTAAAAGACGAGAGTGCGCGAGCACACAGCAGCAAAGACAAGCAGCGCAGCTTGATGCTTAGTAAAAAAAAATAGTAAATAGACAACTGGTCGACCTCATTAGAAATAAAAACCCAAAGATTAGATAGACAAACAAACAAACACATAAATGTGGAGAGAATGGCAGTGCGCGCAGGAGCAAAGGTAAACAGCAGACAGACCTGAATCCTTATCTTTACAAGGTCGACCTCAGAACTTTGTTCAGTTTGTCTCGGTGACGGATAATGGAAGGAAGGGCAGGCAACTGGTCGACTTCATTTAAATAAACAAATAAAAAATAAGATAAACTCTCAGGAATAGATAAATAATAACAAAAAAATTGTAAAGTGGAGAAAGAGAGAGCGCGCGAATGCACTCAAGCAAACACAAACAGCACAGCACGATGCGTATTTTTTTTAAAAATTGACAAAATAAATCAAAAATAAATCAAAAATAAAAATAAGTGGAAAAGGCGAGAGTGCGCGAGCACACAGGAATAAAGACAAGCAGCGCAGCTTGATGCGTAATAAAAAAAATAATAAATAGACAACTGGTCGACCTCATTAGAAATAAAAACCCAAAAGATTAGATAGACAAACAAACAAACACATAAATGTGGAGAGAAGGGCAGTGCACGCAGGAGCAAAGGTAAACAGCAGACAGAACTGAATCCTTATGTTTACAAGGTCGACCTCAGAACTCTGTTCAGTTTGTCTCAGTGACGGATAATGGAATGAAGGGCAGGCAACTGGTCGACTTCATTTAAATAAACAAATAAAAAATAAGATAAACTCTCAGGAATAGATAAATAATAACAAAAAAATTGTAAAGTGGAGAAAGCGAGAGCACGCGATTGCAATCAAGCAAACACAAACAGCACAGCACGATGCGTTTTTTTTTAAATTGATAAAATAAATCAAAAATAAATCAAAAATAAAAATAAGTGGAAAAGGCGAGAGGTGCGCGAGCACACAGGAGCAAAGACAAGCAGCGCAGCTTGATGCGTAGTAAAAAAAATAATAAATAGACAACTGGTCGACGTCATTAGAAATAAAAACCCAAAAGATTAGATAGACAAACAAACAAACACATAAATGTGGAGAGAAGGGCAGTGCGCGCAGGAGCAAAGGTAAACAGCAGACAGACCTGAATCCTTATCTTTACAAGGTCGACCTCAGAACTTTGTTCAGTTTGTCTCGGTGACGGATAATGGAAGGAAGGGCAGGCAACTGGTCGACTTCATTTAAATAAACAAATAAAAAATAAGATAAACTCTCAGGAATAGATAAATAATAACAAAAAAATTGTAAAGTGGAGAAAGCGAGAGCGCGCGAATGCACTCAAGCAAACACATACAGAACAGCACGATGCGTTTTTTTTTAAATTGACAAAATAAATCAAAAATAAATCAAAAATAAAAATAAGTGGAAAAGGCGAGAGTGCGTGAGCACACAGGAGCAAAGACAAGCGGCGCAGCTTGATGCGTAGTAAAAAAAAATAATAAATAGACAACTGGTCGACCTCATTAGAAATAAAAACCCAAAAGTTTAGATAGACAAACAAACAAACACATAAATGTGGAGAGAAGGGCAGTGCGCGCAGGAGCAAAGGTAAACAGCAGACAGACCTGAATCCTTATCTTTACAAGGTCGACCTCAGAACTTTGTTCAGTTTGTCTCGGGGGTGGACGGATAATGGAAGGAAGGGCAGGCAACTGGTCGACTTCATTTAAATAAACAAATAAAAAATAACATAAACTCTCAGGAATAGATAAATAATAACAAAAAAATTGTAAAGTGGAGAAAGCGAGAGCGCTCGAATGCACTCAAGCAAACACAAACAGCACAGCACGATGCGTATTTTTTTTTAAATTGACAAAATAAATCAAAAATAAATCAAAAATAAAAATAAGTGTAAAAGACGAGAGTGCGCGAGCACACAGCAGCAAAGACAAGCAGCGCAGCTTGATGCTTAGTAAAAAAAAATAGTAAATAGACAACTGGTCGACCTCATTAGAAATAAAAACCCAAAAGATTAGATAGACAAACAAACAAACACATAAATGTGGAGAGAATGGCAGTGCGCGCAGGAGCAAAGGTAAACAGCAGACAGACCTGAATCCTTATCTTTACAAGGTCGACCTCAGAACTTTGTTCAGTTTGTCTCGGTGACGGATAATGGAAGGAAGGGCAGGCAACTGGTCGACTTCATTTAAATAAACAAATAAAAAATAAGATAAACTCTCAGGAATAGATAAATAATAACAAAAAAATTGTAAAGTGGAGAAAGAGAGAGCGCGCGAATGCACTCAAGCAAACACAAACAGCACAGCACGATGCGTATTTTTTTTAAAAATTGACAAAATAAATCAAAAATAAATCAAAAATAAAAATAAGTGGAAAAGGCGAGAGTGCGCGAGCACACAGGAATAAAGACAAGCAGCGCAGCTTGATGCGTAATAAAAAAAATAATAAATAGACAACTGGTCGACCTCATTAGAAATAAAAACCCAAAAGATTAGATAGACAAACAAACAAACACATAAATGTGGAGAGAAGGGCAGTGCACCCAGGAGCAAAGGTAAACAGCAGACAGACCTGAATCCTTATGTTTACAAGGTCGACCTCAGAACTTTGTTCAGTTTGTCTCTGTGACGGATAATGGAAGGAAGGGCAGGCAACTGGTCGACTTCATTTAAATAAACAACTAAAAAATAAGATAAACTCTCAGGTATATATAAATAATAACAAAAATATTGTAAAGTGGAGAAAGCGAGAGCGCGCGAATGCACTCAAGCAAACACAAACAGCACAGCATGATGCGTATTTTTTTTAACAATTGACAAAATAAATCAAAAATAAATCAAAAATAAAAATAAGTGGAAAAGGCGAGAGTGCGCGAGCACACAGGAGCAAAGACAAGCAGCGCAGCTTGATGCGTAGTAAAAAAAATAATAAATAGACAACTGGTCGACCCCATTAGAAATAAAAACCCAAAAGTTTAGATAGACAAACAAACAAACACATAAATGTGGAGAGAAGGGCAGTGCGCACAGGAGCAAAGGTAAACAGCAGACAGACCTGAATCTTTATCTTTACAAGGTCGACCTCAGAACTTTGTCCAGTTTGTCTCGGTGACGGATAATGGAAGGAAGGGCAGGCAACTGGTCGACTTCATTTAAATAAACAAATAAAAAATAAGATAAACTCTCAGGAATAGATAAATAATAACAAAAAAATTGTAAAGTGGAGAAAGCGAGAGCGCGCGAATGCACTCAAGCAAACACAAACAGCACAGCACGATGCGTTTTTTTTTAAAAAATTGAAAAATAAATCAAAAATAAATCAAAAATAAAATAAGTAGAAAAGGCGAGAGTGCCCGAGCACACAGGAGCAAAGACAAGCAGCGCAGCTTGATGCGTAGTAAAAAAATAATAATAGACAACTGGTCGACCACATTAGAAATAAAAACCCAAAAGATTAGATAGACAAACAAACAAACACATAAATGTGGAGAGAAGGGCAGTGCGCGCAGGAGCAATGGTAAACAGCACACAGACCTGAATCCTTATCTTTACAAGGTCGACCTCAGAACTTTGTTCAGTTTGTCTCGGTGACGGATAATGGAAGGAAGGGCAGGCAACTGGTCGACTTCATTTAAATAAACAAATAAAAATAAGATAAACTCTCAGGAATAGATAAATAATAACAAAAAAATTGTAAAGTGGAGAATGCGAGAGCGCGCGAATGCACTCAAGCAAACTCAAACAGCACAGCACGATGCGTATTTTTTTTTTAAAATTGACAAAATAAATCAAAAATAAATCAAAAATAAAAATAAGTGGAAAAGGCGAGAGTGCGCGAGCACACAGGAGCAAAGACAAGCAGCGCAGCTTGATGCGTAGTAAAAAAAAATAATAAATAGACAACTGGTCGACCTCATTAGAAATAAAAACCCAAAAGATTAGATAGACAAACAAACAAACACATAAATGTGGAGAGAAGGGCAGTGCGCGCAGGAGCAAAGGTAAACAGCAGACAGACCTGAATCCTTATCTTTACAAGGTCGACCTCAGAACTTTGTTCAGTTTGTCTCGGTGACGGATAATGGAAGGAAGGGCAGGCAACTGGTCGACTTCATTTAAATAAACAAATAAAAAAAAAGATAAACTCTCAGGAATAGATAAATAATAACAAAAAAATTGTAAAGTGGAGAAAGCGAGAGCGCGCGAATGCACTCAAGCAAACACAAACAGCACAGCACGATGCGTATTTTTTTTAAATTGACAAAATAAATCAAAAATAAAAATAAGTGGAAAAGGCGAGAGTGCGCGAGCACACAGGAGCAAAGACAAGCAGCGCAGCTTGATGCGTAGTAAAAAAAATAATAAATAGACAACTGGTCGACCTCATTAGAAATAAAAACCCAAAAGATTAGATAGACAAACAAACAAACACATAAATGTGGAGAGAAGGGCAGTGCACGCAGGAGCAAAGGTAAACAGCAGACAGACCTGAATCCTTATGATTACAAGGTCGACCTCAGAACTTTGTTCAGTTTGTCTCGGTGACCGGTAATGGAAGGAAGGGCAGGCAACTGGTCGACTTCATTTAAATAAACAAATAAAAAATAAGATAAACTCTCAGGAATAGATAAATAATAACAAAAAACTTGTAAAGTGGAGAAAGCGAGAGTGCGCGAATGCACTCAAGCAAACAAAAACAGCACAGCACGATGCGTATTTTTTTTTAAATTGACAAAATAAATAAAAAATAAATCAAAAATAAAAATAAGTGGAAAAGGCGAGAGTGCGCGAGCACACAGGAGCAAAGACAAGCAGCGCAGCTTGATGCGTAGTAAAAAAAAATAATAAATAGACAACTGGTCGACCTCATTAGAAATAAAAACCCAAAAGATTAGATAGACAAACAAACAAACACATAAATGTGGAGAGAAGGGCAGTGCGCGCAGGAGCAAAGGTAAACAGCAGACAGACCTGAATCCTTATCTTTACAAGGTCGACCTCAGAACTTTGTTCAGTTTGTCTCGGTGACGGATAATGGAAGGAAGGGCAGGCAACTGGTCGACTACATTTAAATAAACAAATAAAAAATACGATAAACTCTCAGGAATAGATAAAAAATAACAAAAAAATTGTAAAGTGGAGAAAGCGAGAGCGCGCGAATGCACTCAAGCAAACACAAACAGCACAGCACGATGCGTATTTTTTTTTAAATTGACAAAATAAATCAAAAATAAATCAAAAATAAAAATAAGTGGAAAAGGAGAGAGTGCGCGAGCACACAGGAGCAAAGACAAGCAGCGAAGCTTGATGCGTAGTAAAATATAATAAATAGACAACTGGTCGACCTCATTAGAAATAAAAACCCAAAAGATTAGATAGACAAACAACAAACACATAAATGTGGAGAGAAGGGCAGTGCGCGCAAGACCAAAGGTAAACAGCAGACAGACCTGAATACTTATCTTTACAAGGTCGACCTCAGAACTCTGTTCAGTTTGTCTCGGTGACGGATAATGGAAGGAGGGCAGGCAACTGGTCGACTTCATTTAAATAAACAAATAAAAATAAGATAAACTCTCAGGAATAGATAAATAATAACAAAAAAATTGTAAAGTGGAGAAAGCGAGAGCACGCGATTGCAATCAAGCAAACACAAACAGCACAGCACGATGCGTTTTTTTTTAAATTGATAAAATAAATCAAAAATAAATCAAAAATAAAAATAAGTGGAAAAGGCGAGAGTGCGCGAGCACACAGGAGCAAAGACAAGCAGCGCAGCTTGATGCGTAGTAAAAAAAATAATAAATAGACAACTGGTCGACCTCATTAGAAATAAAAACCAAAAGATTAGATAGACAAACAAACAAACACATAAATGTGGAGAGAAGGGCAGTGCGCGCAGGAGCAAAGGTAAACAGCAGACAGACCTGAATCCTTATCTTTACAAGGTCGACCTCAGAACTTTGTTCAGTTTGTCTCGGTGACGGATAATGGAAGGAAGGGCAGGCAACTGGTCGACTTCATTTAAATAAACAAATAAAAAATAAGATAAACTCTCAGGAATAGATAAATAATAACAAAAAAATTGTAAAGTGGAGAAAGCGAGAGCGCGCGAATGCACTCAAGCAAACACATACAGAACAGCACGATGCGTTTTTTTTTAAATTGACAAAATAAATCAAAAATAAATCAAAAATAAAAATAAGTGGAAAAAGGCGAGATTGCGCGAGCACACAGGAATAAAGACAAGCAGCGCAGCTTGATGCGTAGTAAAAAAAAATAATAAATAGACAACTGGTCGACCTCATTAGAAATAAAAATCCAAAAGATTAGATAGACAAACAAACAAACACATAAATGTGGAGAGAAGGGCAGTGCACGCAGGAGCAAAGGTAAACAGCAGACAGACCTGAATCCTTATCTTTACAAGGTCGACCTCAGAACTTTGTTCAGTTTGTCTCTGTGACGGATAATGGAAGGAAGGGCAGGCAACTGGTCGACTTCATTTAAATAAACAACTAAAAAATAAGATAAACTCTCAGGTATATATAAATAATAACAAAAATATTGTAAAGTGGAGAAAGCGAGAGCGCGCGAATGCACTCAAGCAAACACAAACAGCACAGCACGATGCGTATTTTTTTTAAAAATTGACAAAATAAATCAAAAATAAATCAAAAATAAAAATTAGTGGAAAAGGCGAGAGTGCGCGAGCACACAGGAGGAAAGACAAGCAGCGCAGCTTGATGCGTAGTAAAAAAAAATAATAAATAGACAACTGGTAGACCCCATTAGAAATAAAAACCCAAAAGTTTAGATAGACAAACAAACAAACACATGAATGTGGAGAGAAGGGCAGTGCGCACAGGAGCAAAGGTAAACAGCAGACAGACCTGAATCTTTATCTTTACAAGGTCGACCTCAGAACTTTGTTCAGTTTGTCTCGGTGACGGATAATGGAAGGAAGGGCAGGCAACTGGTCGACTTCATTTAAATAAACAAATAAAAAATAAGATAAACTCTCAGGAATAGATAAATAATAACAAAAAAATTGTAAAGTGGAGAAAGCGAGAGCGCGCGAATGCACTCAAGCAAACACAAACAGCACAGCACGATGCGTTTTTTTTTAAAAAAAATTGACAAAATAAATCAAAAATAAATCAAAAATAAAAATAAGTAGAAAAGGCGAGAGTGCCCGAGCACACAGGAGCAAAGACAAGCAGCGCAGCTTGATGCGTAGTAAAAAAAATAATAAATAGACAACTGGTCGACCACATTAGAAATAAAAACCCAAAAGATTAGATAGACAATCAAAGAAACACATAAATGTGGAGAGAAGGGCAGTGCGCGCAGGAGCAATGGTAAACAGCACACAGACCTGAATCCTTATCTTTACAAGGTCGACCTCAGAACTTTGTTCAGTTTGTCTCGGTGACGGATAATGGAAGGAAGGGCAGGCAACTGGTCGACTTCATTTAAATAAACAAATAAAAAATAAGATAAACTCTCAGGAATAGATAAATAATAACAAAAAAATTGTAAAGTGGAGAAAGCGAGAGCGCGCGAATGCACTCAAGCAAACTCAAACAGCACAGCACGATGCGTATTTTTTTTTAAATTGACAAAATAAATCAAAAATAAATCAAAAATAAAAATAAGTGGAAAAGGCGAGAGTGCGCGAGCACACAGGAGCAAAGACAAGCAGCGCAGCTTGATGCGTAGTAAAAAAAATAATAAATAGACAACTGGTCGACCTCATTAGAAATAAAAACCCAAAAGATTAGATAGACAAACAAACAAACACATAAATGTGGAGAGAAGGGCAGTGCGCGCAGGAGCAAAGGTAAACAGCAGACAGACCTGAATCCTTATCTTTACAAGGTCGACCTCAGAACTTTGTTCAGTTTGTCTCGGTGACGGATAATGGAAGGAAGGGCAGGCAACTGGTCGACTTCATTTAAATAACAAATAAAAAATAAGATAAACTCTCAGGATTAGATAAATAATAACAAAAAAATTGTAAAGTGGAGAAAGCGAGAGCGCGCGAATGCACTCAAGCAAACACAAACAGCACAGTACGATGCGTATTTTTTTTTAAATTGACAAAATAAATCAAAAATAAATCAAAATAAAAATAAGTGGAAAAGGCGAGAGTGCGCGAGCACACAGGAATAAAGACAAGCAGCGCAGCTTGATGCGTAATAAAAAAAATAATAAATAGACAACTGGTCGACCTCATTAGAAATAAAAACCCAAAAGATTAGATAGACAAACAAACAAACACATAAATGTGGAGAGAAGGGCAGTGCACGCAGGAGCAAAGGTAAACAGCAGACAGACCTGAATCCTTATGTTTACAAGGTCGACCTCAGAACTTTGTTCAGTTTGTCTCTGTGACGGATAATGGAAGGAAGGGCAGGCAACTGGTCGACTTCATTTAAATAAACAACTAAAAAATAAGATAAACTCTCAGGTATATATAAATAATAACAAAAATATTGTAAAGTGGAGAAAGCGAGAGCGCGCGAATGCACTCAAGCAAACACAAACAGCACAGCACGATGCGTATTTTTTTTAACAATTGACAAAATAAATCAAAAATAAATCAAAAATAAAAATAAGTGGAAAAGGCGAGAGTGCGCGAGCACACAGGAGGAAAGACAAGCAGCGCAGCTTGATGCGTAGTAAAAAAAATAATAAATAGACAACTGGTCGACCCCATTAGAAATAAAAACCCAAAAGTTTAGATAGACAAACAAACAAACACATAAATGTGGAGAGAAGGGCAGTGCGCGCAGGAGCAATGGTAAACAGCACACAGACCTGAATCCTTATCTTTACAAGGTCGACCTCAGAACTTTGTTCAGTTTGTCTCGGTGACGGATAATGGAAGGAAGGGCAGGCAACTGGTCGACTTCATTTAAATAAACAAATAAAAAATAAGATAAACTCTCAGGAATAGATAAATAATAACAAAAAAATTGTAAAGTGGAGAAAGCGAGAGCGCGCGAATGCACTCAAGCAAACTCAAACAGCACAGCACGATGCGTATTTTTTTTTAAAATTGACAAAATAAATCAAAAATAAATCAAAAATAAAAATAAGTGGAAAAGGCGAGAGTGCGCGAGCACACAGGAGCAAAGACAAGCAGCGCAGCTTGATGCGTAGTAAAAAAAAATAATAAATAGACAACTGGTCGACCTCATTAGAAATAAAAACCCAAAAGATTAGATAGACAAACAAACAAACACATAAATGTGGAGAGAAGGGCAGTGCGCGCAGGAGCAAAGGTAAACAGCAGACAGACCTGAATCCTTATCTTTACAAGGTCGACCTCAGAACTTTGTTCAGTTTGTCTCGGTGACGGATAATGGAAGGAAGGGCAGGCAACTGGTCGACTTCATTTAAATAAACAAATAAAAAATAAGATAAACTCTCAGGATTAGATAAATAATAACAAAAAAATTGTAAAGTGGAGAAAGCGAGAGCGCGCGAATGCACTCAAGCAAACACAAACAGCACAGCACGATGCGTATTTTTTTAAATTGACAAAATAAATCAAAAATAAAAATAAGTGGAAAAGGCGAGAGTGCGCGAGCACACAGGAGCAAAGACAAGCAGCGCAGCTTGATGCGTAGTAAAAAAAATAATAAATAGACAACTGGTCGACCTCATTAGAAATAAAAACCCAAAAGATTAGATAGACAAACAAACAAACACATAAATGTGGAGAGAAGGGCAGTGCACGCAGGAGCAAAGGTAAACAGCAGACAGACCTGAATCCTTATGATTACAAGGTCGACCTCAGAACTTTGTTCAGTTTGTCTCGGTGACCGGTAATGGAAGGAAGGGCAGGCAACTGGTCGACTTCATTTAAATAAACAAATAAAAAATAAGATAAACTCTCAGGAATAGATAAATAATAACAAAAAACTTGTAAAGTGGAGAAAGCGAGAGTGCGCGAATGCACTCAAGCAAACAAAAACAGCACAGCACGATGCGTATTTTTTTTTAAATTGACAAAATAAATAAAAAATAAATCAAAAATAAAAATAAGTGGAAAAGGCGAGAGTGCGCGAGCACACAGGAGCAAAGACAAGCAGCGCAGCTTGATGCGTAGTAAAAAAAATAATAAATAGACAACTGGTCGACCTCATTAGAAATAAAAACCCAAAAGTTTAGATAGACAAACAAACAAACACATAATTGTGGAGAGAAGGGCAGTGCGCGCAGGAGCAAAGGTAAACAGCAGACAGACCTGAATCCTTATCTTTACAAGGTCGACCTCAGAACTTTGTTCAGTTTGTCTCGGTGACGGATAATGGAAGGAAGGGCAGGCAACTGGTCGACTACATTTAAATAAACAAATAAAAAATACGATAAACTCTCAGGAATAGATAAAAAATAACAAAAAAAATTGTAAAGTGGAGAAAGCGAGAGCGCGCGAATGCACTCAAGCAAACACAAACAGCACAGCACGATGCGTATTTTTTTTTTAAATTGACAAACTAAATCAAAAATAAATCAAAAATAAAAATAAGTGGAAAAGGCGAGAGTGCGCGAGCACACAGGAGCAAAGACAAGCAGCGAAGCTTGATGCGTAGTAAAAAAAATAATAAATAGACAACTGGTCGACCTCATTAGAAATAAAAAACCCAAAAGATTAGATAGACAAACAAACAAACACATAAATGTGGAGAGAAGGGGCAGTGCGCGCAAGACCAAAGGTAAACAGCAGACAGACCTGAATACTTATCTTTACAAGGTCGACCTCAGAACTCTGTTCAGTTTGTCTCGGTGACGGATAATGGAAGGAAGGGCAGGCAACTGGTCGACTTCATTTAAATAAACAAATAAAAAATAAGATAAACTCTCAGGAATAGATAAATAATAACAAAAAAATTGTAAAGTGGAGAAAGCGAGAGCGCGCGAATGCACTCAAGCAAACACATACAGAACAGCACGATGCGTTTTTTTTTAAATTGACAAAATAAATCAAAAATAAATCAAAAATAAAAATAAGTGGAAAAAGGCGAGAGTGCGTGAGCACACAGGAGCAAAGACAAGCGGCGCAGCTTGATGCGTAGTAAAAAAAAATAATAAATAGACAACTGGTCGACCTCATTAGAAATAAAAACCCAAAAGTTTAGATAGACAAACAAACAAACACATAAATGTGGAGAGAAGGGCAGTGCGCGCAGGAGCAAAGGTAAACAGCAGACAGACCTGAATCCTTATCTTACAAGGTCGACCTCAGAACTTTGTTCAGTTTGTCTCGGTGACGGATAATGGAAGGAAGGGCAGGCAACTGGTCGACTTCATTTAAATAAACAAATAAAAAATAACATAAACTCTCAGGAATAGATAAATAATAACAAAAAAATTGTAAAGTGGAGAAAGCGAGAGCGCTCGAATGCACTCAAGCAAACACAAACAGCACAGCACGATGCGTATTTTTTTTTAATTGACAAAATAAATCAAAAATAAATCAAAAATAAAAATAAGTGTAAAAGACGAGAGTGCGCGAGCACACCAGCAGCAAAGACAAGCAGCGCAGCTTGATGCTTAGTAAAAAAAAAATAGTAAATAGACAACTGGTCGACCTCATTAGAAATAAAAACCCAAAAGTTTAGATAGACAAACAAACAAACACATAAATGTGGAGAGAAGGGCAGTGCGCACAGGAGCAAAGGTAAACAGCAGACAGACCTGAATCCTTATCTTTACAAGGTCGACCTCAGAACTTTGTTCAGTTTGTCTCGGTGACGGATAATGGAAGGAAGGGCAGGCAACTGGTCGACTTCATTTAAATAAACAAATAAAAAATAAGATAAACTCTCAGGAATAGATAAATAATAACAAAAAAATTGTAAAGTGGAGAAAGCGAGAGCGCGCGAATGCACTCAAGCAAACTCAAATAGCACAGCACGATGCGTATTTTTTTTTAAAATTGACAAAATAAATCAAAAATAAATCAAAAATAAAAATAAGTGGAAAAGGCGAGAGTGCGCGAGCACACAGGAATAAAAAGACAAGCAGCGCAGCTTGATGCGTAATAAAAAAAATAATAAATAGACAACTGGTCGACCTCATTAGAAATAAAAACCCAAAAGATTAGATAGACAAACAAACAAACACATAAATGTGGAGAGAAGGGCAGTGCACGCAGGAGCAAAGGTAAACAGCAGACAGACCTGAATCCTTATCTTTACAAGGGTCGACCTCAGAACTTTGTTCAGTTTGTCTCGGTGACCGATAATGGAAGGAAGGGCAGGCAACTGGTCGACTTCATTTAAATAAACAAATAAAAAATAAGATAAACTCTCAGAATAGATAAATAATAACAAAAAAATTGTAAAGTGGAGAAAGCGAGAGCGCGCGAATGCACTCAAGCAAACACAAACAGCACAGCACGATGCGTATTTTTTTTAAATTGACCAAATAAATCAAAAATAAATCAAAAATAAAAATAAGTGGAAAAGGCGAGAGTGCGCGAGCACACAGGAGCAAAGACAAGCAGCGCAGCTTGATGCGTAGTAAAAAAAATAATAAATAGACAACTGGTCGACCTCATTAGAAATAAAAACCCAAAAGATTAGATAGACAAACAAACAAACACATAAATGTGGAGAGAACGGCAGTGCGCGCAGGAGCAAAGGTAAACAGCAGACAGACCTGAATCCTTATCTTTACAAGGTCGACCTCAGAACTTTGTTCAGTTTGTCTCGGTGACGGATATTGGAAGGAAGGGCAGGCAACTGGTCGACTTCATTTAAATAAACAAATAAAAAATAAGATAAATTCTCAGGAATAGATAAATAATAACAAAAAAATTGTAAAGTGGAGAAAGTGAGAGCGCGCGAATGCACTCAAGCAAACACAAACAGCACAGCACGATGCGTATTTTTTTTTAAATTGACAAAATAAATCAAAAATAAATCAAAAATAAAAATAAGTGGAAAAGGCGAGATTGCGCGAGCACACAGGAATAAAGACAAGCAGCGCAGCTTGATGCGTAGTAAAAAAAATAATAAATAGACAACTGGTCGACCTCATTAGAAATAAAAATCCAAAAGATTAGATAGACAAACAAACAAACACATAAATGTGGAGAGAAGGGCAGTGCGCGCAGGAGCAAAGGTAAACAGCAGACAGACCTGAATCCTTATCTTTACAAGGTCGACCTCAGAACTTTGTTCAGTTTGTCTCTGTGACGGATAATGGAAGGAAGGGCAGGCAACTGGTCGACTTCATTTAAATAAACAACTAAAAAATAAGATAAACTCTCAGGTATATATAAATAATAACAAAAATATTGTAAAGTGGAGAAAGCGAGAGCGCGCGAATGCACTCAAGCAAACACAAACAGCACAGCACGATGCGTATTTTTTTAAAAATTGACAAAATAAATCAAAAATAAATCAAAAATAAAAATAAGTGGAAAAGGCGAGAGTGCGCGAGCACACAGGAGGAAAGACAAGCAGCGCAGCTTGATGCGTAGTAAAAAAAATAATAAATAGACAACTGGTCGACCCCATTAGAAATAAAAACCCAAAAGTTTAGATAGACAAACAAACAAACACATAAATGTGGAGAGAAGGGCAGTGCGCACAGGAGCAAAGGTAAACAGCAGACAGACCTGAATCTTTATCTTTACAAGGTCGACCTCAGAACTTTGTTCAGTTTGTCTCGGTGACGGATAATGGAAGGAAGGGCAGGCAACTGGTCGACTTCATTTAAATAAACAAATAAAAAATAAGATAAACTCTCAGGAATAGATAAATAATAACAAAAAAATTGTAAAGTGGAGAAAGCGAGAGCGCGCGAATGCACTCAAGCAAACACAAACAGCACAGCACGATGCGTTTTTTTTTAAAAAATTGACAAAATAAATCAAAAATAAATCAAAAATAAAAATAAGTAGAAAAGGCGAGAGTGCCCGAGCACACAGGAGCAAAGACAAGCAGCGCAGCTTGATGCGTAGTAAAAAAAATAATAAATAGACAACTGGTCGACCACATTAGAAATAAAAACCCAAAAGATTAGATAGACAATCAAAGAAACACATAAATGTGGAGAGAAGGGCAGTGCGCGCAGGAGCAATGGTAAACAGCACACAGACCTGAATCCTTATCTTTACAAGGTCGACCTCAGAACTTTGTTCAGTTTGTCTCGGTGACGGATAATGGAAGGAAGGGCAGGCAACTGGTCGACTTCATTTAAATAAACAAATAAAAAATAAGATAAACTCTCAGGAATAGATAAATAATAACAAAAAAATTGTAAAGTGGAGAAAGCGAGAGCGCGCGAATGCACTCAAGCAAACTCAAACAGCACAGCACGATGCGTATTTTTTTTTAAAATTGACAATATAAATCAAAAATAAATCAAAAATAAAAATAAGTGGAAAAGGCGAGAGTGCGCGAGCACACAGGAGCAAAGACAAGCAGCGCAGCTTGATGCGTAGTAAAAAAAATAATAAATAGACAACTGGTCGACCTCATTAGAAATAAAAACCCAAAAGATTAGATAGACAAACAAACAAAGACATAAATGTGGAGAGAAGGGCAGTGCGCGCAGGAGCAAAGGTAAACAGCAGACAGACCTGAATCCTTATCTTTACAAGGTCGACCTCAGAACTTTGTTCAGTTTGTCTCGGTGACGGATAATGGAAGGAAGGGCAGGCAACTGGTCGACTTCATTTAAATAAACAAATAAAAAATAAGATAAACTCTCAGGATTAGATAAATAATAACAAAAAAATTGTAAAGTGGAGAAAGCGAGAGCGCGCGAATGCACTCAAGCAAACACAAACAGCACAGTACGATGCGTATTTTTTTTTAAATTGACAAAATAAATCAAAAATAAATCAAAAATAAAAATAAGTGGAAAAGGCGAGAGTGCGCGAGCACACAGGTATAAAGACAAGCAGCGCAGCTTGATGCGTAATAAAAAAAATAATAAATAGACAACTGGTCGACCTCATTAGAAATAAAAACCCAAAAGATTAGATAGACAAACAAACAAACACATAAATGTGGAGAGAAGGGCAGTGCACGCAGGAGCAAAGGTAAACAGCAGACAGACCTGAATCCTTATGTTTACAAGGTCGACCTCAGAACTTTGTTCAGTTTGTCTCTGTGACGGATAATGGAAGGAAGGGCAGGCAACTGGTCGACTTCATTTAAATAAACAACTAAAAAATAAGATAAACTCTCAGGTATATATAAATAATAACAAAAATATTGTAAAGTGGAGAAAGCGAGAGCGCGCGAATGCACTCAAGCAAACACAAACAGCACAGCACGATGCGTATTTTTTTTAACAATTGACAAAATAAATCAAAAATAAATCAAAAATAAAAATATGTGGAAAAGGCGAGAGTGCGCGAGCACACAGGAGGAAAGACAAGCAGCGCAGCTTGATGCGTAGTAAAAAAAATAATAAATAGACAACTGGTCGACCCCATTAGAAATAAAAACCCAAAAGTTTAGATAGACAAACAAACAAACACATAAATGTGGAGAGAAGGGCAGTGCGCGCAGGAGCAATGGTAAACAGCACACAGACCTGAATCCTTATCTTTACAAGGTCGACCTCAGAACTTTGTTCAGTTTGTCTCGGTGACGGATAATGGAAGGAAGGGCAGGCAACTGGTCGACTTCATTTAAATAAACAAATAAAAAATAAGATAAACTCTCAGGAATAGATAAATAATAACAAAAAAATTGTAAAGTGGAGAAAGCGAGAGCGCGCGAATGCACTCAAGCAAACTCAAACAGCACAGCACGATGCGTATTTTTTTTTAAAATTGACAAAATAAATCAAAAATAAATCAAAAATAAAAATAAGTGGAAAAGGCGAGAGTGCGCGAGCACACAGGAGCAAAGACAAGCAGCGCAGCTTGATGCGTAGTAAAAAAAAATAATAAATAGACAACTGGTCGACCTCATTAGAAATAAAAACCCAAAAGATTAGATAGACAAACAAACAAACACATAAATGTGGAGAGAAGGGCAGTGCGCGCAGGAGCAAAGGTAAACAGCAGACAGACCTGAATCCTTATCTTTACAAGGTCGACCTCAGAACTTTGTTCAGTTTGTCTCGGTGACGGATAATGGAAGGAAGGGCAGGCAACTGGTCGACTACATTTAAATAAACAAATAAAAAATACGATAAACTCTCAGGAATAGATAAAAAATAACAAAAAAATTGTAAAGTGGAGAAAGCGAGAGCGCGCGAATGCACTCAAGCAAACACAAACAGCACAGCACGATGCGTATTTTTTTTTAAATTGACAAACTAAATCAAAAATAAATCAAAAATAAAAATAAGTGGAAAAGGCGAGAGTGCGCGAGCACACAGGAGCAAAGACAAGCAGCGAAGCTTGATGCGTAGTAAAAAAAATAATAAATAGACAACTGGTCGACCTCATTAGAAATAAAAACCCAAAAGATTAGATAGACAAACAAACAAACACATAAATGTGGAGAGAAGGGCAGTGCGCACAAGACCAAAGGTAAACAGCAGACAGACCTGAATACTTATCTTTACAAGGTCGACCTCAGAACTCTGTTCAGTTTGTCTCGGTGACGGATAATGGAAGGAAGGGCAGGCAACTGGTCGACTTCATTTAAATAAACAAATAAAAAATAAGATAAACTCTCAGGAATAGATAAATAATAACAAAAAAATTGTAAAGTGGAGAAAGCGAGAGCACGCGATTGCAATCAAGCAAACACAAACAGCACAGCACGATGCGTTTTTTTTAAATTGATAAAATAAATCAAAAATAAATCAAAAATAAAAATAAGTGGAAAAGGCGAGAGTGCGCGAGCACACAGGAGCAAAGACAAGCAGCGCAGCTTGATGCGTAGTAAAAAAAATAATAAATAGACAACTGGTCGACCTCATTAGAAATAAAAACCCAAAAGATTAGATAGACAAACAAACAAACACATAAATGTGGAGAGAAGGGCAGTGCGCGCAGGAGCAAAGGTAAACAGCAGACAGACCTGAATCCTTATCTTTACAAGGTCGACCTCAGAACTTTGTTCAGTTTGTCTCGGTGACGGATAATGGAAGGAAGGGCAGGCAACTGGTCGACTTCATTTAAATAAACAAATAAAAAATAAGATAAACTCTCAGGAATAGATAAATAATAACAAAAAAATTGTAAAGTGGAGAAAGCGAGAGCGCGCGAATGCACTCAAGCAAACACATACAGAACAGCACGATGCGTTTTTTTTTAAATTGACAAAATAAATCAAAAATAAATCAAAAATAAAAATAAGTGGAAAAGGCGAGAGTGCGTGAGCACACAGGAGCAAAGACAAGCGGCGCAGCTTGATGCGTAGTAAAAAAAAATAATAAATAGACAACTGGTCGACCTCATTAGAAATAAAAACCCAAAAGATTAGATAGACAAACAAACAAACACATAAATGTGGAGAGAAAGGCAGTGCGCGCAGGAGCAAAGGTAAACAGCAGACAGACCTGAATCCTTATCTTTACAAGGTCGACCTCAGAACTTTCTTCAGTTTGTCTCAGTGACGGATAATGGAAGGAAGGGCAGGCAACTGGTCGACTTCATTTAAATAAACAAATAAAAAATAACATAAACTCTCAGGAATAGATAAATAATAACAAAAAAATTGTAAAGTGGAGAAAGCGAGAGCGCTCGAATGCACTCAAGCAAACACAAACAGCACAGCACGATGCGTATTTTTTTTAAATTGACAAAATAAATCAAAAATAAATCAAAAATAAAAATAAGTGTAAAAGACGAGAGTGCGCGAGCACACAGCAGCAAAGACAAGCAGCGCAGCTTGATGCTTAGTAAAAAAAAATAGTAAATAGACAACTGGTCGACCTCATTAGAAATAAAAACCCAAAAGATTAGATAGACAAACAAACAAACACATAAATGTGGAGAGAATGGCAGTGCGCGCAGGAGCAAAGGTAAACAGCAGACAGACCTGAATCCTTATCTTTACAAGGTCGACCTCAGAACTTTGTTCAGTTTGTCTCGGTGACGGATAATGGAAGGAAGGGCAGGCAACTGGTCGACTTCATTTAAATAAACAAATAAAAAATAAGATAAACTCTCAGGAATAGATAAATAATAACAAAAAAATTGTAAAGTGGAGAAAGAGAGAGCGCGCGAATGCACTCAAGCAAACACAAACAGCACAGCACGATGCGTATTTTTTTTAAAAATTGACAAAATAAATCAAAAATAAATCAAAAATAAAAATAAGTGGAAAAGGCGAGAGTGCGCGAGCACACAGGAATAAAGACAAGCAGCGCAGCTTGATGCGTAATAAAAAAAATAATAAATAGACAACTGGTCGACCTCATTAGAAATAAAAACCCAAAAGATTAGATAGACAAACAAACAAACACATAAATGTGGAGAGAAGGGCAGTGCACGCAGGAGCAAAGGTAAACAGCAGACAGAACTGAATCCTAATGTTTACAAGGTCGACCTCAGAACTCTGTTCAGTTCGTCTCAGTGACGGATAATGGAATGAAGGGCAGGCAACTGGTCGACTTCATTTAAATAAACAAATAAAAAATAAGATAAACTCTCAGGAATAGATAAATAATAACAAAAAAATTGTAAAGTGGAGAAAGCGAGAGCACGCGATTGCAATCAAGCAAACACAAACAGCACAGCACGATGCGTTTTTTTTTAAATTGATAAAATAAATCAAAAATAAATCAAAAATAAAAATAAGTGGAAAAGGCGAGAGTGCGCGAGCACACAGGAGCAAAGACAAGCAGCGCAGCTTGATGCGTAGTAAAAAAAATAATAAATAGACAACTGGTCGACGTCATTAGAAATAAAAACCCAAAAGATTAGATAGACAAACAAACAAACACATAAATGTGGAGAGAAGGGCAGTGCGCGCAGGAGCAAAGGTAAACAGCAGACAGACCTGAATCCTTATCTTTACAAGGTCGACCTCAGAACTTTGTTCAGTTTGTCTCGGTGACGGATAATGGAAGGAAGGGCAGGCAACTGGTCGACTTCATTTAAATAAACAAATAAAAAATAAGATAAACTCTCAGGAATAGATAAATAATAACAAAAAAATTGTAAAGTGGAGAAAGCGAGAGCGCGCGAATGCACTCAAGCAAACACATACAGAACAGCACGATGCGTTTTTTTTTAAATTGACAAAATAAATCAAAAATAAATCAAAAATAAAAATAAGTGGAAAAGGCGAGAGTGCGTGAGCACACAGGAGCAAAGACAAGCGGCGCAGCTTGATGCGTAGTAAAAAAAAATAATAAATAGACAACTGGTCGACCTCATTAGAAATAAAAACCCAAAAGTTTAGATAGACAAACAAACAAACACATAAATGTGGAGAGAAGGGCAGTGCGCGCAGGAGCAAAGGTAAACAGCAGACAGACCTGAATCCTTATCTTTACAAGGTCGACCTCAGAACTTTGTTCAGTTTGTCTCGGTGACGGATAATGGAAGGAAGGGCAGGCAACTGGTCGACTTCATTTAAATAAACAAATAAAAAATAACATAAACTCTCAGGAATAGATAAATAATAACAAAAAAATTGTAAAGTGGAGAAAGCGAGAGCGCTCGAATGGACTCAAGCAAACACAAACAGCACAGCACGATGCGTATTTTTTTTTAAATTGACAAAATAAATCAAAAATAAATCAAAAATAAAAATAAGTGTAAAAGACGAGAGTGCGCGAGCACACAGCAGCAAAGACAAGCAGCGCAGCTTGATGCTTAGTAAAAAAAAATAGTAAATAGACAACTGGTCGACCTCATTAGAAATAAAAACCCAAAAGATTAGATAGACAAACAAACAAACACATAAATGTGGAGAGAATGGCAGTGCGCGCAGGAGCAAAGGTAAACAGCAGACAGACCTGAATCCTTATCTTTACAAGGTCGACCTCAGAACTTTGTTCAGTTTGTCTCGGTGACGGATAATGGAAGGAAGGGCAGGCAACTGGTCGACTTCATTTAAATAAACAAATAAAAAATAAGATAAACTCTCAGGAATAGATAAATAATAACAAAAAAATTGTAAAGTGGAGAAAGAGAGAGCGCGCGAATGCACTCAAGCAAACACAAACAGCACAGCACGATGCGTATTTTTTTTAAAAATTGACAAAATAAATCAAAAATAAATCAAAAATAAAAATAAGTGGAAAAGGCGAGAGTGCGCGAGCACACAGGAATAAAGACAAGCAGCGCAGCTTGATGCGTAATAAAAAAAATAATAAATAGACAACTGGTCGACCTCATTAGAAATAAAAACCCAAAAGATTAGATAGACAAACAAACAAACACATAAATGTGGAGAGAAGGGCAGTGCACGCAGGAGCAAAGGTAAACAGCAGACAGACCTGAATCCTTATGTTTACAAGGTCGACCTCAGAACTTTGTTCAGTTTGTCTCTGTGACGGATAATGGAAGGAAGGGCAGGCAACTGGTCGACTTCATTTAAATAAACAACTAAAAAATAAGATAAACTCTCAGGTATATATAAATAATAACAAAAATATTGTAAAGTGGAGAAAGCGAGAGCGCGCGAATGCACTCAAGCAAACACAAACAGCACAGCACGATGCGTATTTTTTTTAACAATTGACAAAATAAATCAAAAATAAATCAAAAATAAAAATAAGTGGAAAAGGCGAGAGTGCGCGAGCACACAGGAGGAAAGACAAGCAGCGCAGCTTGATGCGTAGTAAAAAAAATAATAAATAGACAACTGGTCGACCCCATTAGAAATAAAAACCCAAAAGTTTAGATAGACAAACAAACAAACACATAAATGTGGAGAGAAGGGCAGTGCGCACAGGAGCAAAGGTAAACAGCAGACAGACCTGAATCTTTATCTTTACAAGGTCGACCTCAGAACTTTGTCCAGTTTGTCTCGGTGACGGATAATGGAAGGAAGGGCAGGCAACTGGTCGACTTCATTTAAATAAACAAATAAAAAATAAGATAAACTCTCAGGAATAGATAAATAATAACAAAAAAATTGTAAAGTGGAGAAAGCGAGAGCGCGCGAATGCACTCAAGCAAACACAAACAGCACAGCACGATGCGTTTTTTTTAAAAAAATTGAAAAATAAATCAAAAATAAATCAAAAATAAAAATAAGTAGAAAAGGCGAGAGTGCCCGAGCACACAGGAGCAAAGACAAGCAGCGCAGCTTGATGCGTAGTAAAAAAAATAATAAATAGACAACTGGTCGACCACATTAGAAATAAAAACCCAAAAGATTAGATAGACAAACAAACAAACACATAAATGTGGAGAGAAGGGCAGTGCGCGCAGGAGCAATGGTAAACAGCACACAGACCTGAATCCTTATCTTTACAAGGTCGACCTCAGAACTTTGTTCAGTTTGTCTCGGTGACGGATAATGGAAGGAAGGGCAGGCAACTGGTCGACTTCATTTAAATAAACAAATAAAAAATAAGATAAACTCTCAGGAATAGATAAATAATAACAAAAAAATTGTAAAGTGGAGAATGCGAGAGCGCGCGAATGCACTCAAGCAAACTCAAACAGCACAGCACGATGCGTATTTTTTTTTAAAATTGACAAAATAAATCAAAAATAAATCAAAAATAAAAATAAGTGGAAAAGGCGAGAGTGCGCGAGCACACAGGAGCAAAGACAAGCAGCGCAGCTTGATGCGTAGTAAAAAAAAATAATAAATAGACAACTGGTCGACCTCATTAGAAATAAAAACCCAAAAGATTAGATAGACAAACAAACAAACACATAAATGTGGAGAGAAGGGCAGTGCGCGCAGGAGCAAAGGTAAACAGCAGACAGACCTGAATCCTTATCTTTACAAGGTCGACCTCAGAACTTTGTTCAGTTTGGCTCGGTGACGGATAATGGAAGGAAGGGCAGGCAACTGGTCGACTTCATTTAAATAAACAAATAAAAAATAAGATAAACTCTCAGGAATAGATAAATAATAACAAAAAAATTGTAAAGTGGAGAAAGCGAGAGCGCGCGAATGCACTCAAGCAAACACAAACAGCACAGCACGATGCGTATTTTTTTTAAATTGACAAAATAAATCAAAAATAAAAATAAGTGGAAAAGGCGAGAGTGCGCGAGCACACAGGAGCAAAGACAAGCAGCGCAGCTTGATGCGTAGTAAAAAAAATAATAAATAGACAACTGGTCGACCTCATTAGAAATAAAAACCCAAAAGATTAGATAGACAAACAAACAAACACATAAATGTGGAGAGAAGGGCAGTGCACGCAGGAGCAAAGGTAAACAGCAGACAGACCTGAATCCTTATGATTACAAGGTCGACCTCAGAACTTTGTTCAGTTTGTCTCGGTGACCGGTAATGGAAGGAAGGGCAGGCAACTGGTCGACTTCATTTAAATAAACAAATAAAAAATAAGATAAACTCTCAGGAATAGATAAATAATAACAAAAAACTTGTAAAGTGGAGAAAGCGAGAGTGCGCGAATGCACTCAAGCAAACAAAAACAGCACAGCACGATGCGTATTTTTTTTTAAATTGACAAAATAAATAAAAAATAAATCAAAAATAAAAATAAGTGGAAAAGGCGAGAGTGCGCGAGCACACAGGAGCAAAGACAAGCAGCGCAGCTTGATGCGTAGTAAAAAAAATAATAAATAGACAACTGGTCGACCTCATTAGAAATAAAAACCCAAAAGATTAGATAGACAAACAAACAAACACATAAATGTGGAGAGAAGGGCAGTGCGCGCAGGAGCAAAGGTAAACAGCAGACAGACCTGAATCCTTATCTTTACAAGGTCGACCTCAGAACTTTGTTCAGTTTGTCTCGGTGACGGATAATGGAAGGAAGGGCAGGCAACTGGTCGACTACATTTAAATAAACAAATAAAAAATACGATAAACTCTCAGGAATAGATAAAAAATAACAAAAAAATTGTAAAGTGGAGAAAGCGAGAGCGCGCGAATGCACTCAAGCAAACACAAACAGCACAGCACGATGCGTATTTTTTTTTAAATTGACAAAATAAATCAAAAATAAATCAAAAATAAAAATAAGTGGAAAAGGAGAGAGTGCGCGAGCACACAGGAGCAAAGACAAGCAGCGAAGCTTGATGCGTAGTAAAATATAATAAATAGACAACTGGTCGACCTCATTAGAAATAAAACCCCAAAAGATTAGATAGACAAACAAACAAACACATAAATGTGGAGAGAAGGGCAGTGCGCGCAAGTCCAAAGGTAAACAGCAGACAGACCTGAATACTTATCTTTACAAGGTCGACCTCAGAACTCTGTTCAGTTTGTCTCGGTGACGGATAATGGAAGGAAGGGCAGGCAACTGGTCGACTTCATTTAAATAAACAAATAAAAAATAAGATAAACTCTCAGGAATAGATAAATAATAACAAAAAAATTGTAAAGTGGAGAAAGCGAGAGCACGCGATTGCAATCAAGCAAACACAAACAGCACAGCACGATGCGTTTTTTTTTAAATTGATAAAATAAATCAAAAATAAATCAAAAATAAAAATAAGTGGAAAAGGCGAGAGTGCGCGAGCACACAGGAGCAAAGACAAGCAGCGCAGCTTGATGCGTAGTAAAAAAAATAATAAATAGACAACTGGTCGACCTCATTAGAAATAAAAACCCAAAAGATTAGATAGACAAACAAACAAACACATAAATGTGGAGAGAAGGGCAGTGCGCGCAGGAGCAAAGGTAAACAGCAGACAGACCTGAATCCTTATCTTTACAAGGTCGACCTCAGAACTTTGTTCAGTTTGTCTCGGTGACGGATAATGGAAGGAAGGGCAGGCAACTGGTCGACTTCATTTAAATAAACAAATAAAAAATAAGATAAACTCTCAGGAATAGATAAATAATAACAAAAAAATTGTAAAGTGGAGAAAGCGAGAGCGCGCGAATGCACTCAAGCAAACACATACAGAACAGCACGATGCGTTTTTTTTTAAATTGACAAAATAAATCAAAAATAAATCAAAAATAAAAATAAGTGGAAAAGGCGAGATTGCGCGAGCACACAGGAATAAAGACAAGCAGCGCAGCTTGATGCGTAGTAAAAAAAAATAATAAATAGACAACTGGTCGACCTCATTAGAAATAAAAATCCAAAAGATTAGATAGACAAACAAACAAACACATAAATGTGGAGAGAAGGGCAGTGCACGCAGGAGCAAAGGTAAACAGCAGACAGACCTGAATCCTTATCTTTACAAGGTCGACCTCAGAACTTTGTTCAGTTTGTCTCTGTGACGGATAATGGAAGGAAGGGCAGGCAACTGGTCGACTTCATTTAAATAAACAACTAAAAAATAAGATAAACTCTCAGGTATATATAAATAATAACAAAAATATTGTAAAGTGGAGAAAGCGAGAGCGCGCGAATGCACTCAAGCAAACACAAACAGCACAGCACGATGCGTATTTTTTTTAAAAATTGACAAAATAAATCAAAAATAAATCAAAAATAAAAATAAGTGGAAAAGGCGAGAGTGCGCGAGCACACAGGAGGAAAGACACGCAGCGCAGCTTGATGCGTAGTAAAAAAAATAATAAATAGACAACTGGTCGACCCCATTAGAAATAAAAACCCAAAAGTTTAGATAGACAAACAAACAAACACATAAATGTGGAGAGAAGGGCAGTGCGCACAGGAGCAAAGGTAAACAGCAGACAGACCTGAATCTTTATCTTTACAAGGTCGACCTCAGAACTTTGTTCAGTTTGTCTCGGTGACGGATAATGGAAGGAAGGGCAGGCAACTGGTCGACTTCATTTAAATAAACAAATAAAAAATAAGATAAACTCTCAGGAATAGATAAATAATAACAAAAAAATTGTAAAGTGGAGAAAGCGAGAGCGCGCGAATGCACTCAAGCAAACTCAAACAGCACAGCACGATGCGTATTTTTTTTTAAAATTGACAAAATAAATCAAAAATAAATCAAAAATAAAAATAAGTGGAAAAGGCGAGAGTGCGCGAGCACACAGGAGCAAAGACAAGCAGCGCAGCTTGATGCGTAGTAAAAAAAATAATAAATAGACAACTGGTCGACCTCATTAGAAATAAAAACCCAAAAGATTAGATAGACAAACAAACAAACACATAAATGTGGAGAGAAGGGCAGTGCGCGCAGGAGCAAAGGTAAACAGCAGACAGACCTGAATCCTTATCTTTACAAGGTCGACCTCAGAACTTTGTTCAGTTTGTCTCGGTGACGGATAATGGAAGGAAGGGCAGGCAACTGGTCGACTTCATTTAAATAAACAAATAAAAAATAAGATAAACTCTCAGGATTAGATAAATAATAACAAAAAAATTGTAAAGTGGAGAAAGCGAGAGCGCGCGAATGCACTCAAGCAAACACAAACAGCACAGCACGATGCGTATTTTTTTTTAAATTGACAAACTAAATCAAAAATAAATCAAAAATAAAAATAAGTGGAAAAGGCGAGAGTGCGCGAGCACACAGGAGCAAAGACAAGCAGCGCAGCTTGATGCGTAGTAAAAAAAATAATAAATAGACAACTGGTCGACCTCATTAGAAATAAAAACCCAAAAGATTAGATAGACAAACAAACAAACACATAAATGTGGAGAGAAGGGCAGTGCGCGCAGGAGCAAAGGTAAACAGCAGACAGACCTGAATCCTTATCTTTACAAGGTCGACCTCAGAACTTTGTTCAGTTTGTCTCGGTGACGGATAATGGAAGGAAGGGCAGGCAACTGGTCGACTTCATTTAAATAAACAAATAAAAAATAAGATAAACTCTCAGGAATAGATAAATAATAACAAAAAAATTGTAAAGTGGAGAAAGCGAGAGCGCGCGAATGCACTCAAGCAAACACATACAGAACAGCACGATGCGTTTTTTTTTAAATTGACAAAATAAATCAAAAATAAATCAAAAATAAAAATAAGTGGAAAAGGCGAGAGTGCGTGAGCACACAGGAGCAAAGACAAGCGGCGCAGCTTGATGCGTAGTAAAAAAAAATAATAAATAGACAACTGGTCGACCTCATTAGAAATAAAAACCCAAAAGATTAGATAGACAAACAAACAAACACATAAATGTGGAGAGAAAGGCAGTGCGCGCAGGAGCAAAGGTAAACAGCAGACAGACCTGAATCCTTATCTTTACAAGGTCGACCTCAGAACTTTCTTCAGTTTGTCTCAGTGACGGATAATGGAAGGAAGGGCAGGCAACTGGTCGACTTCATTTAAATAAACAAATAAAAAATAACATAAACTCTCAGGAATAGATAAATAATAACAAAAAAATTGTAAAGTGGAGAAAGCGAGAGCGCTCGAATGCACTCAAGCAAACACAAACAGCACAGCACGATGCGTATTTTTTTTAAAATTGACAAAATAAATCAAAAATAAATCAAAAATAAAAATAAGTGTAAAAGACGAGAGTGCGCGAGCACACAGCAGCAAAGACAAGCAGCGCAGCTTGATGCTTAGTAAAAAAAAATAGTAAATAGACAACTGGTCGACCTCATTAGAAATAAAAACCCAAAAGATTAGATAGACAAACAAACAAACACATAAATGTGGAGAGAATGGCAGTGCGCGCAGGAGCAAAGGTAAACAGCAGACAGACCTGAATCCTTATCTTTACAAGGTCGACCTCAGAACTTTGTTCAGTTTGTCTCGGTGACGGATAATGGAAGGAAGGGCAGGCAACTGGTCGACTTCATTTAAATAAACAAATAAAAAATAAGATAAACTCTCAGGAATAGATAAATAATAACAAAAAAATTGTAAAGTGGAGAAAGAGAGAGCGCGCGAATGCACTCAAGCAAACACAAACAGCACAGCACGATGCGTATTTTTTTTAAAAATTGACAAAATAAATCAAAAATAAATCAAAAATAAAAATAAGTGGAAAAGGCGAGAGTGCGCGAGCACACAGGAATAAAGACAAGCAGCGCAGCTTGATGCGTAATAAAAAAAATAATAAATAGACAACTGGTCGACCTCATTAGAAATAAAAACCCAAAAGATTAGATAGACAAACAAACAAACACATAAATGTGGAGAGAAGGGCAGTGCACGCAGGAGCAAAGGTAAACAGCAGACAGAACTGAATCCTTATGTTTACAAGGTCGACCTCAGAACTCTGTTCAGTTTGTCTCAGTGACGGATAATGGAATGAAGGGCAGGCAACTGGTCGACTTCATTTAAATAAACAAATAAAAAATAAGATAAACTCTCAGGAATAGATAAATAATAACAAAAAAATTGTAAAGTGGAGAAAGCGAGAGCACGCGATTGCAATCAAGCAAACACAAACAGCACAGCACGATGCGTTTTTTTTTTAAATTGATAAAATAAATCAAAAATAAATCAAAAATAAAAATAAGTGGAAAAGGCGAGAGTGCGCGAGCACACAGGAGCAAAGACAAGCAGCGCAGCTTGATGCGTAGTAAAAAAAATAATAAATAGACAACTGGTCGACGTCATTAGAAATAAAAACCCAAAAGATTAGATAGACAAACAAACAAACACATAAATGTGGAGAGAAGGGCAGTGCGCGCAGGAGCAAAGGTAAACAGCAGACAGACCTGAATCCTTATCTTTACAAGGTCGACCTCAGAACTTTGTTCAGTTTGTCTCGGTGACGGATAATGGAAGGAAGGGCAGGCAACTGGTCGACTTCATTTAAATAAACAAATAAAAAATAAGATAAACTCTCAGGAATAGATAAATAATAACAAAAAAATTGTAAAGTGGAGAAAGCGAGAGCGCGCGAATGCACTCAAGCAAACACATACAGAACAGCACGATGCGTTTTTTTTTAAATTGACAAAATAAATCAAAAATAAATCAAAAATAAAAATAAGTGGAAAAGGCGAGAGTGCGTGAGCACACAGGAGCAAAGACAAGCGGCGCAGCTTGATGCGTAGTAAAAAAAAATAATAAATAGACAACTGGTCGACCTCATTAGAAATAAAAACCCAAAAGATTAGATAGACAAACAAACAAACACATAAATGTGGAGAGAAAGGCAGTGCGCGCAGGAGCAAAGGTAAACAGCAGACAGACCTGAATCCTTATCTTTACAAGGTCGACCTCAGAACTTTCTTCAGTTTGTCTCAGTGACGGATAATGGAAGGAAGGGCAGGCAACTGGTCGACTTCATTTAAATAAACAAATAAAAAATAACATAAACTCTCAGGAATAGATAAATAATAACAAAAAAATTGTAAAGTGGAGAAAGCGAGAGCGCTCGAATGCACTCAAGCAAACACAAACAGCACAGCACGATGCGTATTTTTTTTAAAATTGACAAAATAAATCAAAAATAAATCAAAAATAAAAATAAGTGTAAAAGACGAGAGTGCGCGAGCACACAGCAGCAAAGACAAGCAGCGCAGCTTGATGCTTAGTAAAAAAAAATAGTAAATAGACAACTGGTCGACCTCATTAGAAATAAAAACCCAAAAGATTAGATAGACAAACAAACAAACACATAAATGTGGAGAGAATGGCAGTGCGCGCAGGAGCAAAGGTAAACAGCAGACAGACCTGAATCCTTATCTTTACAAGGTCGACCTCAGAACTTTGTTCAGTTTGTCTCGGTGACGGATAATGGAAGGAAGGGCAGGCAACTGGTCGACTTCATTTAAATAAACAAATAAAAAATAAGATAAACTCTCAGGAATAGATAAATAATAACAAAAAAATTGTAAAGTGGAGAAAGAGAGAGCGCGCGAATGCACTCAAGCAAACACAAACAGCACAGCACGATGCGTATTTTTTTTAAAAATTGACAAAATAAATCAAAAATAAATCAAAAATAAAAATAAGTGGAAAAGGCGAGAGTGCGCGAGCACACAGGAATAAAGACAAGCAGCGCAGCTTGATGCGTAATAAAAAAAATAATAAATAGACAACTGGTCGACCTCATTAGAAATAAAAACCCAAAAGATTAGATAGACAAACAAACAAACACATAAATGTGGAGAGAAGGGCAGTGCACGCAGGAGCAAAGGTAAACAGCAGACAGAACTGAATCCTTATGTTTACAAGGTCGACCTCAGAACTCTGTTCAGTTTGTCTCAGTGACGGATAATGGAATGAAGGGCAGGCAACTGGTCGACTTCATTTAAATAAACAAATAAAAAATAAGATAAACTCTCAGGAATAGATAAATAATAACAAAAAAATTGTAAAGTGGAGAAAGCGAGAGCACGCGATTGCAATCAAGCAAACACAAACAGCACAGCACGATGCGTTTTTTTTTAAATTGATAAAATAAATCAAAAATAAATCAAAAATAAAAATAAGTGGAAAAGGCGAGAGTGCGCGAGCACACAGGAGCAAAGACAAGCAGCGCAGCTTGATGCGTAGTAAAAAAAATAATAAATAGACAACTGGTCGACGTCATTAGAAATAAAAACCCAAAAGATTAGATAGACAAACAAACAAACACATAAATGTGGAGAGAAGGGCAGTGCGCGCAGGAGCAAAGGTAAACAGCAGACAGACCTGAATCCTTATCTTTACAAGGTCGACCTCAGAACTTTGTTCAGTTTGTCTCGGTGACGGATAATGGAAGGAAGGGCAGGCAACTGGTCGACTTCATTTAAATAAACAAATAAAAAATAAGATAAACTCTCAGGAATAGATAAATAATAACAAAAAAATTGTAAAGTGGAGAAAGCGAGAGCGCGCGAATGCACTCAAGCAAACACATACAGAACAGCACGATGCGTTTTTTTTTAAATTGACAAAATAAATCAAAAATAAATCAAAAATAAAAATAAGTGGAAAAGGCGAGAGTGCGTGAGCACACAGGAGCAAAGACAAGCGGCGCAGCTTGATGCGTAGTAAAAAAAAATAATAAATAGACAACTGGTCGACCTCATTAGAAATAAAAACCCAAAAGTTTAGATAGACAAACAAACAAACACATAAATGTGGAGAGAAGGGCAGTGCGCGCAGGAGCAAAGGTAAACAGCAGACAGACCTGAATCCTTATCTTTACAAGGTAGACCTCAGAACTTTGTTCAGTTTGTCTCGGTGACGGATAATGGAAGGAAGGGCAGGCAACTGGTCGACTTCATTTAAATAAACAAATAAAAAATAACATAAACTCTCAGGAATAGATAAATAATAACAAAAAAATTGTAAAGTGGAGAAAGCGAGAGCGCTCGAATGCACTCAAGCAAACACAAACAGCACAGCACGATGCGTATTTTTTTTAAATTGACAAAATAAATCAAAAATAAATCAAAAATAAAAATAAGTGTAAAAGACGAGAGTGCGCGAGCACACAGCAGCAAAGACAAGCAGCGCAGCTTGATGCTTAGTAAAAAAAAATAGTAAATAGACAACTGGTCGACCTCATTAGAAATAAAAACCCAAAAGATTAGATAGACAAACAAACAAACACATAAATGTGGAGAGAATGGCAGTGCGCGCAGGAGCAAAGGTAAACAGCAGACAGACCTGAATCCTTATCTTTACAAGGTCGACCTCAGAACTTTGTTCAGTTTGTCTCGGTGACGGATAATGGAAGGAAGGGCAGGCAACTGGTCGACTTCATTTAAATAAACAAATAAAAAATAAGATAAACTCTCAGGAATAGATAAATAATAACAAAAAAATTGTAAAGTGGAGAAAGAGAGAGCGCGCGAATGCACTCAAGCAAACACAAACAGCACAGCACGATGCGTATTTTTTTTAAAAATTGACAAAATAAATCAAAAATAAATCAAAAATAAAAATAAGTGGAAAAGGCGAGAGTGCGCGAGCACACAGGAATAAAGACAAGCAGCGCAGCTTGATGCGTAATAAAAAAAATAATAAATAGACAACTGGTCGACCTCATTAGAAATAAAAACCCAAAAGATTAGATAGACAAACAAACAAACACATAAATGTGGAGAGAAGGGCAGTGCACGCAGGAGCAAAGGTAAACAGCAGACAGACCTGAATCCTTATGTTTACAAGGTCGACCTCAGAACTTTGTTCAGTTTGTCTCTGTGACGGATAATGGAAGGAAGGGCAGGCAACTGGTCGACTTCATTTAAATAAACAACTAAAAAATAAGATAAACTCTCAGGTATATATAAATAATAACAAAAATATTGTAAAGTGGAGAAAGCGAGAGCGCGCGAATGCACTCAAGCAAACACAAACAGCACAGCACGATGCGTATTTTTTTTAACAATTGACAAAATAAATCAAAAATAAATCAAAAATAAAAATAAGTGGAAAAGGCGAGAGTGCGCGAGCACACAGGAGGAAAGACAAGCAGCGCAGCTTGATGCGTAGTAAAAAAAATAATAAATAGACAACTGGTCGACCCCATTAGAAATAAAAACCCAAAAGTTTAGATAGACAAACAAACAAACACATAAATGTGGAGAGAAGGGCAGTGCGCACAGGAGCAAAGGTAAACAGCAGACAGACCTGAATCTTTATCTTTACAAGGTCGACCTCAGAACTTTGTCCAGTTTGTCTCGGTGACGGATAATGGAAGGAAGGGCAGGCAACTGGTCGACTTCATTTAAATAAACAAATAAAAAATAAGATAAACTCTCAGGAATAGATAAATAATAACAAAAAAATTGTAAAGTGGAGAAAGCGAGAGCGCGCGAATGCACTCAAGCAAACACAAACAGCACAGCACGATGCGTTTTTTTTTAAAAAATTGAAAAATAAATCAAAAACAAATCAAAAATAAAAATAAGTAGAAAAGGCGAGAGTGCCCGAGCACACAGGAGCAAAGACAAGCAGCGCAGCTTGATGCGTAGTAAAAAAAATAATAAATAGACAACTGGTCGACCACATTAGAAATAAAAACCCAAAAGATTAGATAGACAAACAAACAAACACATAAATGTGGAGAGAAGGGCAGTGCGCGCAGGAGCAATGGTAAACAGCACACAGACCTGAATCCTTATCTTTACAAGGTCGACCTCAGAACTTTGTTCAGTTTGTCTCGGTGACGGATAATGGAAGGAAGGGCAGGCAACTGGTCGACTTCATTTAAATAAACAAATAAAAAATAAGATAAACTCTCAGGAATAGATAAATAATAACAAAAAAATTGTAAAGTGGAGAATGCGAGAGCGCGCGAATGCACTCAAGCAAACTCAAACAGCACAGCACGATGCGTATTTTTTTTTAAAATTGACAAAATAAATCAAAAATAAATCAAAAATAAAAATAAGTGGAAAAGGCGAGAGTGCGCGAGCACACAGGAGCAAAGACAAGCAGCGCAGCTTGATGCGTAGTAAAAAAAAATAATAAATAGACAACTGGTCGACCTCATTAGAAATAAAAACCCAAAAGATTAGATAGACAAACAAACAAACACATAAATGTGGAGAGAAGGGCAGTGCGCGCAGGAGCAAAGGTAAACAGCAGACAGACCTGAATCCTTATCTTTACAAGGTCGACCTCAGAACTTTGTTCAGTTTGTCTCGGTGACGGATAATGGAAGGAAGGGCAGGCAACTGGTCGACTTCATTTAAATAAACAAATAAAAAATAAGATAAACTCTCAGGAATAGATAAATAATAACAAAAAAATTGTAAAGTGGAGAAAGCGAGAGCGCGCGAATGCACTCAAGCAAACACAAACAGCACAGCACGATGCGTATTTTTTTTAAATTGACAAAATAAATCAAAAATAAAAATAAGTGGAAAAGGCGAGAGTGCGCGAGCACACAGGAGCAAAGACAAGCAGCGCAGCTTGATGCGTAGTAAAAAAAATAATAAATAGACAACTGGTCGACCTCATTAGAAATAAAAACCCAAAAGATTAGATAGACAAACAAACAAACACATAAATGTGGAGAGAAGGGCAGTGCACGCAGGAGCAAAGGTAAACAGCAGACAGACCTGAATCCTTATGATTACAAGGTCGACCTCAGAACTTTGTTCAGTTTGTCTCGGTGACCGGTAATGGAAGGAAGGGCAGGCAACTGGTCGACTTCATTTAAATAAACAAATAAAAAATAAGATAAACTCTCAGGAATAGATAAATAATAACAAAAAACTTGTAAAGTGGAGAAAGTGAGAGTGCGCGAATGCACTCAAGCAAACAAAAACAGCACAGCACGATGCGTATTTTTTTTTAAATTGACAAAATAAATCAAAAATAAATCAAAAATAAAAATAAGTGGAAAAGGCGAGAGTGCGCGAGCACACAGGAGCAAAGACAAGCAGCGCAGCTTGATGCGTAGTAAAAAAAATAATAAATAGACAACTGGTCGACCTCATTAGAAATAAAAACCCAAAAGATTAGATAGACAAACAAACAAACACATAAATGTGGAGAGAAGGGCAGTGCGCGCAGGAGCAAAGGTAAACAGCAGACAGACCTGAATCCTTATCTTTACAAGGTCGACCTCATTACTTTGTTCAGTTTGTCTCGGTGACGGATAATGGAAGGAAGGGCAGGCAACTGGTCGACTTCATTTAAATAAACAAATAAAAAATAAGATAAACTCTCAGGAATAGATAAATAATAACAAAAAAATTGTAAAGTGGAGAAAGCGAGAGCACGCGATTGCAATCAAGCAAACACAAACAGCACAGCACGATGCGTTTTTTTTTAAAATTGATAAAATAAATCAAAAATAAATCAAAAATAAAAATAAGTGGAAAAGGCGAGAGTGCGCGAGCACACAAGAGCAAAGACAAGCAGCGCAGCTTGATGCGTAGTAAAAAAAATAATAAATAGACAACTGGTCGACCTCATTAGAAATAAAAACCCAAAAGATTAGATAGACAAACAAACAAACACATAAATGTGGAGAGAAGGGCAGTGCGCGCAGGAGCAAAGGTAAACAGCAGACAGACCTGAATCCTTATCTTTACAAGGTCGACCTCAGAAATTTGTTCAGTTTGTCTCGGTGACGGATAATGGAAGGAAGAGCAGGCAACTGGTCGACTTCTTTTAAATAATCAAATAAAAAATACGAGAAACTCTCAGGAATAGATAAATAATAACAAAAAAATTGTAAAGTGGAGAAAGCGAGAGCGCGCGAATGCACTCCAGCAAACAAAAACAGCACAGCACGATGCCTATTTTTTTAAAAAATTGACAAAATAAATCAAAAATAAATCAAAAATAAAAATAAGTGGAAAAGGCGAGAGTGCCCGAGCACACAGGAGCAAAGACAAGCAGCACAGCTTGATGCGTAGTAAAAAAAATAATAAATAGACAACTGGTCGACCTCATTAGAAATAAAAACCCAAAAGATTAGATAGACAAACAAACAAACACATAAATGTGGAGAGAAGGGCAGTGCGCACAGGAGCAAAGGTAAACAGCAGACAGACCTGAATCCTTATCTTTACAAGGTCGACCTCAGAACTTTGTTCAGTTTGTCTCGGTGACGGATAATGGAAGGAAGGGCAGGCAACTGGTCGACTTCATTTAAAAAAACAAATAAAAAATAAGATAAACTCTCAGGAATAGATAAATAATAACAAAAAAATTGTAAAGTGGAGAAAGCGAGAGCGCGCGAATGCACTCAAGCAAACACAAACAGCACAGCACGATGCGTATTTTTTTTTAAAATTGACAAAATAAATCAAAAATAAATGAAAAATAAAAATAAGTGGAAAAGACGAGAGTGCCCGAGCACACAGGAGCAAAGACAAGCAGCGCAGCTTGATGCGTAGTAAAAAAAATAATAAATAGACAACTGGTCGACCTCATTAGAAATAAAAACACAAAAGATTAGATAGACAAACAAACAAACACATAAATGTGGAGAGAAGGGCAGTGCGGGCAGGAGCAAAGGTAAACAGCAGACAGACATGAATCCTTATCTTTACAAGGTCGACCTCAGAACTTTGTTCAGTTTGTCTCGGTGACGGATAATGGAAGGAAGGGCAGGCAACTGGTCGACTTCATTTAAATAAACAAATAAAAAATAAGATAAACTCTCAGGAATAGATAAATAATAACAAAAAAATGTAAAGTGGAGAAAGCGAGAGCGCGCAAATGCACTCAAGCAAACACAAACAGCACAGCACGATGCGTTTTTTTTTAAAATTGACAAAATAAATCAAAAATAAATCAAAAATAAAAATAAGTGGAAAAGGCGAGAGTGCCCGAGCACACAGGAGCAAAGACAAGCAGCGCAGCTTGATGCGTAGTAAAAAAAAATAATAAATAGACAACTGGTCGACCTCATTAGAAATAAAAACCCAAAAGTTTAGATAGACAAACAAACAAACACATAAATGTGGAGAGAAGGGCAGTGCGCGCAGGAGCAAAGGTAAACAGCAGACAGACCTGAATCCTTATCTTTACAAGGTCGACCTCAGAACTTTGTTCAGTTTGTCTCGGTGACGGATAATGGAAGGAAGGGCAGGCAACTGGTCGACTTCATTTAAATAAACAAATAAAAAATAACATAAACTCTCAGGAATAGATAAATAATAACAAAAAAATTGTAAAGTGGAGAAAGCGAGAGCGCTCGAATGCACTCAAGCAAACACAAACAGCACAGCACGATGCGTATTTTTTTTAATTGACAAAATAAATCAAAAATAAATCAAAAATAAAAATAAGTGTAAAAGACGAGAGTGCGCGAACACACAGCAGCAAAGACAAGCAGCGCAGCTTGATGCTTAGTAAAAAAAAATAGTAAATAGACAACTGGTCGACCTCATTAGAAATAAAAACCCAAAAGATTAGATAGACAAACAAACAAACACATAAACGTGGAGAGAATGGCAGTGCGCGCAGGAGCAAAGGTAAACAGCAGACAGACCTGAATCCTTATCTTTACAAGGTCGACCTCAGAACTTTGTTCAGTTTGTCTCGGTGACGGATAATGGAAGGAAGGGCAGGCAACTGGTCGACTTCATTTAAATAAACAAATAAAAAATAAGATAAACTCTCAGGAATAGATAAATAATAACAAAAAAATTGTAAAGTGGAGAAAGCGAGAGCGCGCGAATGCATTCAAGCAAACACAAACAGCACAGCACGATGCGTATTTTTTTTAAAAATTGACAAAATAAATCAAAAATAAATCAAAAATAAAAATAAGTGGAAAAGGGAGAGTGCGCGAGCACACAGGAGCAAAGACAAGCAGCGCAGCTTGATGCGTAGTAAAAAAAATAATAAATAGACAACTGGTCGACCTCATTAGAAATAAAAACCCAAAAGATTAGATAGACAAACAAACAAACACATAAATGTGGAGAGAAGGGCAGTGCGCGCAGGAGCAAAGGTAAACAGCAGACAGACCTGAATCCTTATCTTTACAAGGTCGACATCAGAACTTTGTTCAGTTTGTATCGGTGACGGATAATGGAAGGAAGGGCAGGCAACTGGTCGACTTCATTTAAATAAACAAATTAAAAAATAAGATAAACTCTCAGTAATAGATAAATAATAACAAAAAAATTGTAAAGTGGAGAAGGCGAGAGCGCGCGAATGCACTCAAGCAAACACAAACAGCCCAGCACGATGCGTATTTTTTTTAAATTGACAAAATAAATCAAAAATAAATCAAAAATAAAAATAAGTGTAAAAGGCGAGAGTGCGCGAGCACACAGGAGCAAAGACAAGCAGCGCAGCTTGATGCGTAGTAAAAAAAATAATAAATAGAAAACTGGTCGACCTCATTAGAAATAAAAACCCAAAAGATTAGATAGACAAACAAACAAACACATAAATGTGGAGAGAAGGGCAGTGTGCGCAGGAGCAAAGGTAAACAGCAGACAGACCTGAATCCTTATCTTTACAAGGTCGACCTCAGAACTTTGTTCAGTTTGTCTCGGTGACGGATAATGGAAGGAAGGGCAGGCACCTGGTCGACTTCATTTAAATAAACGAATAAAAAATAAGATAAACTCTCAGGAATAGATAAATAATAACAAAAAAATTGTAAAGTGGAGAAAGCGAGAGCGCGCGAATGCACTCAAGCAAACACAAACATCACAGCACGATGCGTATTTTTTTTTAATATTAACACAATAAATCAAAAATAAATCAAAAATAAAAATAAGTGGAAAAGGCGAGAGTGCGCGAGCACACAGGAGCAAAGACAAGCAGTGCAGCTTGATGCGTAGTAAAAAAAATAATAAATAGACAACTGGTCGACCTCATTAGAAATAAAAACCCAAAAGATTAGATAGACAAACAAACAAACACATAAATGTGGAGAGAAGGGCAGTGCGGGCAGGAGCAAAGGTAAACAGCAGACAGACCTGAATCCTTATCTTTACAAGGTCGACCTCAGAACTTTGTTCAGTTTGTCTCGGTGACGGATAATGGAAGGAAGGGCAAGCAACAGGTCGACTTCATTTAAATAAACAAATAAAAAATAAGATAAACTCTCAGGAATAGATAAATAATAACAAAAAAATTGTAAAGTGGAGAAAGCGAGAGCGCGTGAATGCACTCAAGCAAACACAAACAGGACAGCACGATGCGTATTTTTTTTTAAATTGACAAAATAAATCAAAAATAAATCAAAAATAAATCAAAAATAAAAATAAGTGGAAAAGGCGAGAGTGCGCGAGCACACAGGAGCAAAGACAAGCAGCGCAGCTTGATGCATAGTAAAAAAAATAATAAATAGACAACTGGTCGACCTCATTAGAAATAAAAACCCAAAAGATTAGATAGACAAACAAACAAACACATAAATGTGGAGAGAAGGGCAGTGCGCGCAGGAGCAAAGGTAAACAGCAGACAGACCTGAATCCTTATCTTTACAAGGTCGACCTCATTACTTTGTTCAGTTTGTCTCGGTGACGGATAATGGAAGGAAGGGCAGGCAACTGGTCGACTTCATTTAAATAAACAAATAAAAATAAGATAAACTCTCAGGAATAGATAAATAATAACAAAAAAATTGTAAAGTGGAGAAAGCGAGAGCGCGCGAATGCACTCAAGCAAACACAAACAGCACAGCACGATGCGTATTTTTTTTTAAATTGACAAAATAAATAAAAAATAAATCAAAAATAAAAATAAGTGGAAAAGGCGAGAGTGCGCGAGCACACAGGAGCAAAGACAAGCAGCGCAGCTTGATGCGTAGTAAAAAAAATAATAAATAGACAACTGGTCGACCTCATTAGAAATAAAAACCCAAAAGATTAGATAGACAAACAAACAAACACATAAATGTGGAGAGAAGGGCAGTGCGCGCAGGAGCAAAGGTAAACGGCAGACAGACCTGAATCCTTATCTTTACAAGGTCGACCTCAGAACTTTGTTCAGTTTGTCTCCGTGACGGATAATGGAAGGAAGGGCAGGCAACTGGTCGACTTCATTTAAATAAACAAATAAAAAATAAGATAAACTCTCAGGAATAGATAAATAATAACAAAAAAATTGTAAAGTGGAGAAAGCGAGAGCGCGCGAATGCACTCAAGCAAACACAAACAGCACAGCACGATGCGTATTTTTTTTAAATTGACAAAATAAATCAAAAATAAATCAAAAAAAAATAAGTGGAAAAGGCGAGAGTGCGCGAGCACACAGGAGCAAAGACAAGCAGCGCAGCTTGATGCGTAGTAAAAAAAATAATAAATAGACAACTGGTCGACCTCATTAGAAATAAAAACCCAAAAGATTAGATAGACAAACAAACAAACACGTACATGTGGAGAGAAGGGCAGTGCGGGCAGGAGCATAGGTAAACAGCAGACAGACCTGAATCCTTATCTTTACAAGGTCGACCTCAGAACTTTGTTCAGTTTGTCTCGGTGACGGATAATGGAAGGAAGGGCAGGCAACTGGTCGACTTCATTTAAATAAACAAATAAAAAATAAGATAAACTCTCAGGAATAGATAAATAATAACAAAAACATTGTAAAGTGGAGAAAGCGAGAGCGCGCGAATGCACTCAAGCAAACACAAACAGCACAGCACGATGCCTATTTTTTTTTTAAATTGACAAAATAAATCAAAAATAAATCAAAAATAAAAATAAGTGGAAAAGGCGAGAGTGCGCGAGCACACAGGAGCAAAGACAAGCAGCGCAGCTTGATGCGTAGTAAAAAAAATAATAAATAGACAACTGGTCGACCTCATTAGAAATAAAAACCCAAAAGATTAGATAGACAAACAAACAAACACATAAATGTGGAGAGAAGGGCAGTGCGCGCAGGAGCAAAGGTAAACAGCAGACAGACCTGAATCCTTATCTTTACAAGGTCGACCTCAGAACTTTGTTCAGTTTGTCTCGGTGACGGATAATGGAAGGAAGGGCAGGCAACTGGTCGACTTCATTTAAATAAACAAATAAAAAATAAGATAATCTCTCAGGAATAGATAAATAATAACAAAAAAAATTGTAGAGTGGAGAAAGCAAGAGCGCGCGAATGCACTCAAGCAAACACAAACAGCACAGCACGATGCGTATTTTTTTTTAAATTGACAAAATAAATCAAAAATAAATCAAAAATAAAAATAAGTGGAAAAGGCGAGAGTGCGCGAGCACACAGGAGCAAAGACAAGCAGCGCAGCTTGATGCGTAGTAAAAAAAATAATAAATGGACAACTGGTCGACCTCATTAGAAATAAAAACCCAAAAGATTAGATAGACAAACAAACAAACACATAAATGTGGAGAGAAGGGCAGTGCGCGCAGGAGCAAAGGTAAACAGCAGACAGACCTGAATCCTCATCTTTACAATGTCGACCTCAGAACTTTGTTCAGTTTGTCTCGGTGACGCATAATGGAAGGAAGGGCAGGCAACTGGTCGACTTCATTTAAATAAACAAATAAAAAATAAGATAAACTCTCAGGAATAGATAAATAATAACAAATAAATTGTAAAGTGGAGAAAGCGAGAGCGCGCGAATGCACTCAAGCAAACACAAACAGCACAGCACGATGCGTATTTTTTTTTAAATTGACAAAATAAATCAAAAATAAATCAAAAATAAAAATAAGTGGAAAAGGCGAGAGTGCGCGAGCACACAGGAGCAAAGACAAGCAGCGCAGCTTGATGCGTAGTAAAAAAAATAATAAATGGACAACTGGTCGACCTCATTAGAAATAAAAACCCAAAAGATTAGATAGACAAACAAACAAACACATAAATGTGGAGAGTAGGGCAGTGCGCGCAGGAGCAAAGGTAAAAAGCAGACAGACCTGAATCCTTATCTTTACAATGTCGACCTCAGAACTTTGTTCAGTTTGTCTCGGTGACGGATATTGGAAGGAAGGGCAGGCAATTGGTCGACTTCATTTAAATAAACAAATAAAAAATAAGATAAACTCTCAGGAATAGATAAATAATAACAAAAAAATTGTAAAGTGAAGAAAGCAAGAGCGCGCGAATGCACTAAAGCAAACACAAACAGCCCAGCACGATGCGTATTTTTTTTTTTAAATTGACAAAATAAATCAAAAATAAATCAAAAATAAAAATAAGTGGAAAAGGCGAGAGTGCGCGAGCACACAGGAGCAAAGACAAGCAGCGCAGCTTGATGCGTAGTAAAAAAAATAATAAATAGACAACTGGTCGACCTCATTAGAAATAAAAACCCAAAAGATTAGATAGACAAACAAACAAACACATAAATGTGGAGAGAAGGGCAGTGCGCGCAGGAGCAAAGGTAAACAGCAGACAGACCTGAATCCTTATCTTTACAAGATCGACCTCAGAACTTTGTTCAGTTTGTCTCGGTGACAGATAATGGAAGGAAGGGCAGGCAACTGGTCGACTTCATTTAAATAAACAAATAAAAAATAAGATAAACTCTCAGGAATAGATAAATAATAACAAAAAAATTGTAAAGTGGAGAAAGCGAGAGCGCGCAAATGCACTCAAGCAAACACAAACAGCACAGCACGATGCGTATTTTTTTTTAAATTGACAAAATAAATCAAAAATAAATAAAAAAAAATAAGTCGAAAAGGCGAGAGTGCGCGAGCACACAGCAGCAAAGGCAAGCAGCGCAGCTTGATGCGTAGTAAAAAAAATAATAAATAGACAACTGGTCGACCTCATTAGAAATAAAAACCCAAAAGATTAGATAGACAAACAAACACACACATACAGTTGGAGAGAAGGGCAGTGCGGGCAGGAGCATAGGTAAACAGCAGACAGACCTGAATCCTTATATTTACAAGGTCGACCTCAGAACTTTGTTCAGTTTGTCTCGGTGACGGTTAATGGAAGGAAGGGCAGGCAACTGGTCGACTTCATTTAAATAAACAAATAAAAAATAAGATAAACTCTCAGGAATAGATAAATAATAACAAAAAAATTGTAAAGTGGAGAAAGCGAGAGCGCGCGAATGCACTCAAGCAAACACAAACAGCACAGCACGATGCGTATTTTTTTTTTAAATTGACAAAATAAATAAAAAAATAAATCAAAAATAAAAATAAGTGGAAAAGGCGAGAGTGCGCGAGCACACAGGAGCAAAGACAAGCAGCGCAGCTTGATGCGTAGTAAAAAAAATAATAAATAGACAACTGGTCGACCTCATTAGAAATAAAAACCCAAAAGATTAGATAGACAAACAAACAAACACATAAATGTGGAGAGAAGGGCAGTGCGCGCAGGAGCAAAGTCAAACAGCAGACAGACCTAAATCTTTATCTTTACAAGGTCGACCTCAGAACTTTGTTCAGTTTGTCTCGGTGACGGATAGTGGAAGGAAGGGCAGGCAACTGGTCTACTTCATTTAAATAAACAAATAAAAAATAAGATAAACTCTCAGGAATAAATAATAACAAAAAAATTGTAAAGTGCAGAAAGCGAGAGCGCGCGAATGCACTCAAGAAAACACAAACAGCACAGCACGATGCGTATTTTTTTTAAAAATTGACAAAGTAAATCAAAAATAAATCAAAAATAAAAATAAGTGGAAAAGGCTAGAGTGCGCGAGCACACAGGAGCAAAGACAAGCAGGGCAGCTTGATGCATAGTAAAAAAAATAATAAATAGACAACTGGTCGACCTCATTAGAAATAAAAACCCAAAAGATTAGATAGACAAACAAACAAACACATAAATGTGGAGAGAAGGGCAGTGCGCGCAGGAGCAAAGGTAAACAGCAGACAGACCTGAATCCTTATCTTTACAAGGTCGACCTCAGAACTTTGTTCAGTTTGTCTCGGTGACGGATAATGGAAGGAAGGGCAGGCAACTGGTCGACTTCATTTAAATAAACAAATTAAAAAATAAGATAAACTCTCAGGAATAGATAAATAATAACAAAAAAATTGTAAAGTGGAGAAAGCGAGAGCGCGCGAATGCACTCAAGCAAACACAAACAGCACAGCACGATGCGTATTTTTTTTTAAAATTGACAAAATAAATCAAAAATAAATCAAAAAAAAAAGTGGAAAAGGCGAGAGTGCGCGAGCACACAGCAGCAAAGACAAGCAGCGCAGCTTGATGCGTAGTAAAAAAAATAATAAATAGACAACTGGTCGACCTCATTAGAAATAAAAACCCAAAAGATTAGATAGACAAACAAACAAACACATAAATGTGGAGAGAGGGCAGTGCGCGCAGGAGCAAAGGTAAACAGCAGACAGACCTGAATCCTTATCTTTACAAGGTCGACTTCAGAACTTTGTTCAGTTTGTCTCGGTGACGGATAATGGAAGGAAGGGCAGGCAACTGGTCGACTTCATTTAAATAAACAAATAAAAAATAAGATAAACTCTCAAGAATAGATAAATAATAACAAAAAAAATTGTAAAGTGGAGAAAGCAAGAGCGCGCGAATGCTCTCAAGCAAACACAAACAGCCCAGCACGATGCGTATTTTTTTTTAAAATTGACAAAATAAATCAAAAATAAATCAAAAATAAAAATAAGTGGAAAAGGCGAGAGTGCGCGAGCACACAGGAGCAAAGACAAGCAGCGCAGCTTGATGCGTAGTAAAAAAAATAATAAATAGACAACTGGTCGACCTCATTAGAAATAAAAACCCAAAAGATTAGATAGACAAACAAACAAACACATAAATGTGGAGAGAAGGGCAGTGCGCGCAGGAGCAAAGGTAAACAGCAGACAGACCTGAATCCTTATCTTTACAAGGTCGACCTCAGAACTTTGTTCAGTTTGTCTCGGTGACAGATAATGGAAGGAAGGGCAGGCAACTGGTCGACTTCATTTAAATAAACAAATAAAAAATAAGATAAACTCTCAGGAATAGATAAATAATAACAAAAAAATTGTAAAGTGGAGAAAGCGAGAGCGCGCGAATGCACTCAAGCAAACACAAACAGCACAGCACGATGCGTATTTTTTTTAAATTGACAAAATAAATCAAAAATAAATAAAAAAAAAATAAGTCGAAAAGGCGAGAGTGCGCGAGCACACAGCAGCAAAGGCAAGCAGCGCAGCTTGATGCGTAGTAAAAAAAATAATAAATAGACAACTGGTCGACCTCATTAGAAATAAAAACCCAAAAGATTAGATAGACAAACAAACAAACACATAAATGTGGAGAGAAGGGCAGTGCGCGCAGGAGCAAAGGTAAACAGCAGACAGACCTAAATCTTTATCTTTACAAGGTCGACCTCAGAA
>NW_025958258.1:0-86249 GCF_023159225.1 Perognathus longimembris pacificus | reverse complement strand
CCACAAATCAGATTCTTCTGAGGAGTTTCCAGTACATTATCCTTTCCCTGTGTAATTACCTTAACAAGCTCCAGCTGTTTTTATTCTCAGAATCGATACTCCCTGATATACAGTTGCCTACCCCCTTCGTAAGTGCAGGTCCTAAATGAGCTTTTTTCTCTGTTCACTCACCACAATCCAGATTCTTTTGGGGAGTTACCAGTACAGTAACCATACCAGGAAGTACTTAATTTATTCAGCTACTGCTTTTCTTAAACTCAGTGGAGATATTTACTGATAAACAGCTACGTATGCAGCATGTTCATGTCGTTCCTAAATGAGCTTTTATCTCTCTCCCCTCACCACAAATCAGATTCTTCTGAGGAGTTCCCAGTACATTATCCTTTCCCCTGTGTAAGTACCTTAACAAGCTCCTGCTGTTTTTATTCTCAGAAGGTTTACTCCCTGATATACAGCTGCCTACCCCCTTTGTAAGTGCAGGTCCTAAATGAGCTTTTTTCTCTGTTCCCTCACCACAATCCAGATTCTTTTGGGGAGTTACCAGTACAGTAACCATACCAGGAAGTACTTAATTTATTAAGCTACTGCTTTTCTTAATCTCAGTGGAGATATTTACTGATATACAGCTACCTACGCAGCATGTTCATGTCGTTCCTAAATGAGCTTTTTTCTCTGTTACCTCACCACAATCGAGATTCTTTTGGGGAGTTACCAGTACAGTATCCATACTAGGAAGTACTTAATTATTAAGCTACTGCTTTTCTTAATCTCAGTGGAGATATTTACTGATAAACAGCTACGTATGCAGCATGTTCATGTCGTTTCTAAATGAGGTTTTTCCTCTGTTCCCTCACCACAATCCAGATTCTTTTGGGGAGTTACCAGTACAGTATCCATACCAGGATGTACTTAATTTATTAAGCTACTGCTTTTCTTAATCTCAGTGGAGATATTTACTGATAAACAGCTACCTACGCAGCATGTTCATGACGTTATAAAATGAGTTTTTATCTCTCTCCCCTCACCACAAATCAGATTCTTCTGAGGAGTTCCCCGTGCAATATCCTTTCCCCTGTGTAATTACCTTAACAAGCTCCAGTTGTTTTTATTCTCAGAAGGTTTACTCCCTGATATACAGCTTCCTAGCCCCTTCGTAAGTGCAGGTCCTAAATGAGCTTTTTTTCTCTGTTCCCTCACCACAATCCACATTCTTTTGGGGAGTTACCAGTACAGTAACCATACCAGGAATTAATTAATTTTTTAAGCTACTGCTTTTCTTAATCTCAGCGTAGATATTTACTGATAAACAGCTACCTACGAAGCATGTTCATGTCGTTCAAAATGAGTTTTTGTCTCTCTCCCCTCACCAAAAATCAGATTCTTCTGAGGAGTTCCCCGTACATTATCCTTTCCCCTGTGTAATTACCTTAACAAGCTCCAGCTGTTTTTATTCTCAGAAAGTTTACTCCCTGATATACAGCTGCCTACCCCCTTCGTAAGTGCAGGTCCTAAATGAGCTTTTTTCTCTGTTCCTCACCACAATCCAGATTCTTTTGGGGAGTTACCAGTACAGTAACCATACCAGGAAGTATTTAATTCACTAAGCTACTGCTTTTCTTAATTTCAGTGGAGATATTTACTGATAAACAGCTACCTACGCAGCATGTTCATGTCGTTCTTAAATGAGCTTCTTTCTCTCTCCCCTCACCACAAATCAGATTCTTCTGAGGACTTCTCAGTACATTATCCTTTCCCCTGTATAATTACCTTAACAAGCTCCAGCTGTTTTTATTCTCAGAAGGTTTACTCCCTGATATACCTCGGCCTACCCCCTTCGTAAGTGCAGGTCCTAAATGAGGTTTTTCTCTGTTCCCTCACCACAATCCAGATTCTTTTGGGGAGTTACCAGTACAGTAACCATACCAGGAAGTACTTAATTTATTAAGCTACTGCTTTTCTTAATCTCAGTGGAGATATTTACTGATAAACAGCAACCTACGCTGCATGTTCCTGTCGTTCCTAAATGAGCTTTTATCTCTCTCCCCTCACCACAAATCAGATTCTTCTGATGAGTTCCCACTACATTATTCTTTCCCCTGTGTAATTACCTTATCAAGCTCCAGCTGTTTTTATTCTCAGATGGTTTACTAACTGATATACGGCTGCCTACCCCCTTCGTAAGTGCAGGTCCTAAATGAGTTTTTCTCTCTGTTCCCTCACCACAATCCAGATTCTTTTGGGGAGTTACCAACAGTAACCATACCAGGAAGTACTTAATTTATTAAGCTACTGCATTTCTTAATCTAAGTGGAGATATTTACTGATAAACAGCTACATAGGCAGCATGTTCATGTCGTTCCTAAATGAGCTTTTATCTCTCTCCCCTCACCACAAATCAGATTCTTCTGAGGAGTTCCCAGTACATTATCCTTTCCCCTGTGTAATTACCTTAACAAGCTCCAGCTGTTTTTATTCTCAGAAGGTTACTCCCTGATATACACCTGCCTACCCCCTTCGTAAGTGCCGGGTCCTAAATGAGCTTTTTTCTCTGTTCACTCACCACAATCCAGATTCTTTTGGGGAGTTACCAGTACAGTAACCATACCAGAAAGTACTTAATTTATTAAGCTACTGCTTTTTTAATCTCAGTGGAGATATTTACTGATAAACAGCTACCTACGCAGCATGTTCATGTCGTTCCTAAATGAGCTTTTATCTCTCTCCCCTCACCACAAATCAGATTCTTCTGAGGAGTTCCCAGTACATTATCCTTTCCCCTGTGTAATTACCTTAACAAGCTCCAGCTGTTTTTATTCTCAGAAAGTTTACTCCCTGATATACAGCTGCCTACCCCCTTCGTAAGTGCAGGTCTAAATGAGCTTTTTTCTCTGTTCCCTCACCACAATCCAGATTCTTTTGGGGAGTTACCAGTAGAGTAACCATACCAGGAAGTACTTAATTTATTAAGTTACTGCTTTTCTTAATCTCAATGGAGATATTTACTGATAAACAGCTACCTACGCAGCATGTTCATGTTGTTCCTAAATGAGCTTTAATCTCTCTCCCCTCACCACAAATCAGATTCTTCTGAGGAGTTCCCAGTACATTATTCGTTCCCTGTGTAATTACCTTAACAAGCTCCAGCTGTTTTTATTCTCAGAAGGTTTACTCCCTGATATACAGCTGCCTACCCTCTTGGTAAGTGCAGGTCCTAAATGAGCTTTTTTCTCTGTTCCCTCACCACAATCCAGATTCTTTTGGGGAGTTACCAGTACAGTAACCATACCAGGAAGTACTTAATTTATTAAGCAACTGCTTTTCTTAATCTCAGTGGAGATATTTACTGATAAACAGCTACCTACGCAGCATGTTCATGACGTTATAAAATGAGTTTTTATCTCTCTCCCCTCACCACAAATCAGATTCTTCTGAGGAGTTCCCCGTACAATATCCTTTCCCCTGTGTAATTACCTTAACAAGCTCCAGCTGTTTTTATTCTCAGAAGGTTTACTCCCTGATATACAGCTTCCTAGCCCCTTCGTAAGTGCAGGTCCTAAATGAGCTTTTTTCTCTGTTCCCTCACCACAATCCACATTCTTTTGGGGAGTTACCAGTACAGTAACCATCGCAGGAATTAATTAATTTATTAAGCTACTGCTTTTCTTAATCTCAGTGGAGATATTTACTGATAAACAGCTACCTACGAAGCATGTTCATGTCGTTCTAAAATGAGTTTTTGTCTCTCTCCCCTCACCAAAAATCAGATTCTTCTGAGGAGTTCCCCGTACATTATCCTTTCCCCTGTGTAATTACCTTAACAAGCTCCAGCTGTTTTTATTCTCAGAAAGTTTACTCCCTGATATACAGCTGCCTACCCCCTTCGTAAGTGCAGGTCCTAAATGAGCTTTTTTCTCTGTTCCTCACCACAATCCAGATTCTTTTGGGGAGTTACCAGTACAGTAACCATACCAGGAAGTATTTAATTCACTAAGCTACTGCTTTTCTTAATTTTAGTGGAGATATTTACTGATAAACAGCTACCTACGCAGCATGTTCATGTCGTTCTTAAATGAGGTTCTTTCTCTCTCCCTCACCACAAATCAGATTCTTCTGAGGAGTTCTCAGTACATTATCCTTTCCCCTGTATAATTACCTTAACAAGCTCCAGCTGTTTTTATTCTCAGAAGGTTTACTCCCTGATATACCTCGGCCTACCCCTTCGTAAGTGCAGGTCCTAAATGAGGTTTTTCTCTGTTCCCTCACCACAATCCAGATTCTTTTGGGAGTTACCAGTACAGTAACCATACCAGGAAGTACTTAATTTATTAAGCTACTGCTTTTCTTAGTCTCAGTGGAGATATTTACTGATAAACAGCAACCTACGCTGCATGTTCCTGTCGTTCCTAAATGAGCTTTTATCTCTCTCCCCTCACCACAAATCAGATTCTTCTGAAGATTTCCCACTACATTATCCTTTCCCCTGTGTAATTACCTTAACAAGCTCCAGCTGTTTTTATTCTCAGATGGTTTACTAACTGATATACGGCTGCCTACCCCCTTCGTAAGTGCAGGTCCTAAATGAGTTTTTCTCTCTGTTCCCTCACCACAATCCAGATTCTTTTGGGGAGTTACCAACAGTAACCATACCAGGAAGTACTTAATTTATTAAGCTACTGCATTTCTTAATCTAAGTGGAGATATTTACTGATAAACAGCTACAAAGGCAGCACGTTCATGTCGTTCCTAAATGAGCTTTTATCTCTCTCCCCTCACCACAAATCAGATTCTTCTGAGGAGTTCCCAGTACATTATCCTTTCCCCTGTGTAATTACCTTAACAAGCTCCAGCTGTTTTTATTCTCAGAAGGTTACTCCCTGTTATACACCTGCCTACCCCCTTCGTAAGTGCCGGTCCTAAATGAGCTTTTTTCTCTGTTCACTCACCACAATCCAGATTCTTTTGGGGAGTTACCAGTACAGTAACCATACCAGGAAGTACTTAATTTATTAAGCTACTGCTTTTCTTAATCTCAGTGGAGATATTTATTGATAAACAGCTACCTACGCAGCATGTTCATGTCGTTCCTAAATGAGCTTTTTTCTCTGTTCCTTCACCACAATCCAAATTCTTTTGGGGAGGTACCAGTACAGTATCCATACCAGGAAATACTTAATTTATTAAGCTACTGCTTTTCTTAATCTCAGTGGAGATATTTACTGATAAACAGCTACGTACGCAGCATGTTCATGTCGTTGTTAAATGAGCTTTTTTCTCTCTCCCCTCACCACAAATCAGATTCTTCTGAAGAGTTCCCCGTACATTATCCTTTCCCCTGTGTAATTACCTTAACAAGCTCCAGCTGTTTTTATTCTCAGAAGGTTTACTCCCTGATATACAGCTGCCTACCCCCTTCGTAAGTGTAGGTCCTAAATGAGCTGTTTTCTCTGTTCCCTCACCACAATCCAGATTCCTTTGGGGAGTTACCAGTACAGTATCCATAGCAGGAAGTACTTAATTTATTAAGCTACTGCTTTTCTTAATCTCAGTGGAGATATTTACTGATAAACAGCTACGTATGCAGCATGTTCATGTCGTTCCTAAATGAGCTTTTATCTCTCTCCCCTCACCAAAAAGCAGATTCTTCTGAGGAGTTCCCAGTATATTTTCCTTTCCCCTGTGTAATTACCTTAACAAGCTCCAGCTGTTTTTCTTCTCAGAAGGTTTACTCCCTGATATATAGTTGCCTAACCCCTTCGTAAGTGCAGGTCCTAAATGAGCTTTTTTCTCTGTTCCCTCACCACAATCCAGATTCTTTTGGGGAGTTACCAGTACAGTAACCATACCAGGAAGTACTTAATTTATTAAGCTACTGCTTTTCTTAATCTCAGTGGAGATATTTACTGATAAACAGCTACCTACGCAGCATGTTCATGTCGTTCCTAAATGAGCTTTTTTCTCTATTCCTTCACCACAATCCAAATTCTTTTGGGGAGGTACCAGTACAGTATCCATACCAGGAAGTGCTTAATTTATTAAGCTACTGCTTTTCTTAATCTCAGTGGAGATATTTACTGATAAACAGCTACCTATGCAGCATTTTCATGTCTTTCCTAAATGAGCTTTTATCTCTCTCCCCTCACCAAAAATCAGATTCTTCTGAGGAGTTCCCAGTACATTATCCTTTCCCCTGTGTAATTACCTTAACAAGCTCAAGCTGTTTTTATTCTCACAAGGTTTACTCCGCGATATACAGCTGCCTACCCCCTTCGTAAGTGCAGGTCTAAATGAGCTTTTTTCTCTGTTCCCTCACCACAATCCAGATTCTTTTGGGGAGTTACCAGTAGAGTAACCATACCAGGAAGTACTTAATTTATTAAGTTACTGCTTTTCTTAATCTCAATGGAGATATTTACTGATAAACAGCTACGTACGCAGCATGTTCATGTCTATCCTAAATGAGCTTTTATCTCTCTCCTCTCACCACAAATCAGATTCTTCTGAGGAGTTCCCAGTACATTATTCGTTCCCCTGTGTAATTAACTTAACAAGCTCCAGCTGTTTTTATTCTCAGAAGGTTTACTCCCTGATATACAGCTGCCTATCCTCTTCGTAAGTGCAGGTCTTAAATGAGCATTTTCTCTGTTCCCTCACCACAATCCAGATTCTTTTGGGGAGTTACCAGTACAGTAACCATACCAGGAAGTACTTAATTTATTAAGCTACTGCTTTTCTTAATCTCCGTGGAGATATTTACTGATAAACAGCTACCTACGCAGCATGTTCATGTCGTTCCTAAATGAGCTTTTATCTCTCTCCCCTCACCACAAATCAGATTCTTCTGAGGAGTTCCCAGTACATTATCCTTTCCCCTGTGTAATTACCTTAACAAGCTCCAGCTGTTTTTATTCTCAGAAGGTTTACTCCCTGATATACAACTGCCTACCCCCTTCGTAAGTGCAGGTCTTAAATGGGCTTTTTTCTCTGTTCCCTCACCACAATCATGATTCTTTTGGGGAGTTACCAGTACAGTAACCATACCAGGAAGTACTTAATTTATTAAGCTACTGCTTTTCTTAATCTCAGTGGAGATATGTACTGATAAAGAGCTACCTACGCAGCATGTACATGTCGTTCCTAAATGAGCTTTTATCTCTCTCCCCTCACCACAAATCAGATTCTTCTGAAGAGTTCCCACTACATTATCCTTTCCCCTGTGTAATTACCTTAACAAGCTCCAGCTGTTTTTATTCTCAGAAGGTTTACTAACTGATATACGGCTGCCTACCCCCTTCGTAAGTGCAGGTCCTAAATGTGCTTTTCTCTCAGTTCCCTCACCACAATCCAGATTCTTTTGGGGAGTTACCAGTACAGTAACCATACCAGGAAGTACTTAATTTATTTAGCTACTGCTTTTCTTAATCTCAGTGGAGATATTTACTGATAAATAGCTACCTAACCAGCATGTTCATGTCGTTCCTAAATGAGCTTTTATCTCTCTCCCCTCATCACAAATCAGATTCTTCTGAGGAGTTCCCAGTACATTATCCTTTCCCCTGTGTAATTACCTAAACAAGCTCCAGCTGTTTTTATTCTCAGAAGGTTTACTCCCTGATATACAACTGCCTACCCCCTTCGTAAGTGCAGGTCATAAATGAGCTTTTTTTCTCTGTTCCCTCACCACAATCCAGATTCTTTTGGGGAGTTACCAGTAGAGTTACCATACCAGGAAGTACTTAATTTATTAAGTTACTGCTTTTCTTAATCTCAATGGAGATATTTACTGATAAACAGCTACGTACGCAGCATGTTCATGTCGTTCCTAAATGAGCTTTTATCTCTCTCCCCTCACCACAAATCAGATTCTTCTGAGGAGTTCCCAGTACATTATTCGTTCCCCTGTGTAATTACCTTAACAACCTCCAGCTGTTTTTATTCTCATAAGGTTTACTCCCTGATATACAGCTGCCTACCCTCTTCGTAAGTGCAGGTCCTAAATGAGCTTTTTTCTGTGTTCCCTCACCACAATCCAGATTCTTTTGGGGAGTTACCAGTACAGTAACCATACCAGGAAGTACTTAATTTATTAAGCTACTGCTTTTCTTAATCTCAGTGGAGATATTTACTGATAAACAGCTACCTACGCAGCATGTTCATGACGTTATAAAATGAGTTTTTATCTCTCTCCCCTCACCACAAATCAGATTCTTCTGAGGAGTTCCCCGTGCAATATCCTTTCCCCTGTGTAATTACCTTAACAAGCTCAGTTGTTTTTATTCTCAGAAGGTTTACTCCCTGATATACAGCTTCCTAGCCCCTTCGTAAGTGCAGGTCCTAAATGAGCTTTTTTCTCTGTTCCTCACCACAATCCACATTCTTTTGGGGAGTTACCAGTACAGTAACCATACCAGGAATTAATTAATTTATTAAGCTACTGCTTTTCTTAATCTCAGTGTAGATATTTACTGATAAACAGCTACCTACGAAGCATGTTCATGTCGTTCTAAAATGAGTTTTTGTCTCTCTCCCCTCACCAAAAATCAGATTCTTCTGAGGAGTTCCCCGTACATTATCCTTTCCCCTGTGTAATTACCTTAACAAGCTCCAGCTGTTTTTATTCTCAGAAAGTTTACTCCCTGATATACAGCTGCCTACCCCCTTCGTAAGTGCAGGTCCTAAATGAGCTTTTTTCTCTGTTCCTCACCAAAATCCAGATTCTTTTGGGGAGTTACCAGTACAGTAACCATACCAGGAAGTATTTAATTCACTAAGCTACTGCTTTTCTTAATTTCAGTGGAGATATTTACTGATAAACAGCTACCTACGCAGCATGTTCATGTCGTTCTTAAATGAGCTTCTTTCTCTCTCCCCTCACCACAAATCAGATTCTTCTGAGGACTTCTCAGTACATTATCCTTTCCCCTGTATAATTACCTTAACAAGCTCCAGCTGTTTTTATTCTCAGAAGGTTTACTCCCTGATATACCTCGGCCTACCCCCTTCGTAAGTGCAGGTCCTAAATGAGGTTTTTCTCTGTTCCCTCACCACAATCCAGATTCTTTTGGGGAGTTACCAGTACAGTAACCATACCAGGAAGTACTTAATTTATTAAGCTACTGCTTTTCTTAATCTCAGTGGAGATATTTACTGATAAACAGCAACCTACGCTGCATGTTCCTGTCGTTCCTAAATGAGCTTTTATCTCTCTCCCCTCACCACAAATCAGATTCTTCTGATGAGTTCCCACTACATTATTCTTTCCCCTGTGTAATTACCTTATCAAGCTCCAGCTGTTTTTATTCTCAGATGGTTTACTAACTGATATACGGCTGCCTACCCCCTTCGTAAGTGCAGGTCCTAAATGAGTTTTTCTCTCTGTTCCCTCACCACAATCCAGATTCTTTTGGGGAGTTACCAACAGTAACCATACCAGGAAGTACTTAATTTATTAAGCTACTGCATTTCTTAATCTAAGTGGAGATATTTACTGATAAACAGCTACATAGGCAGCATGTTCATGTCGTTCCTAAATGAGCTTTTATCTCTCTCCCCTCACCACAAATCAGATTCTTCTGAGGAGTTCCCAGTACATTATCCTTTCCCCTGTGTAATTACCTTAACAAGCTCCAGCTGTTTTTATTCTCAGAAGGTTACTCCCTGATATACACCTGCCTACCCCCTTCGTAAGTGCCGGTCCTAAATGAGCTTTTTTCTCTGTTCACTCACCACAATCCAGATTCTTTTGGGGAGTTACCAGTACAGTAACCATACCAGAAAGTACTTAATTTATTAAGCTACTGCTTTTTTAATCTCAGTGGAGATATTTACTGATAAACAGCTACCTACGCAGCATGTTCATGTCGTTCCTAAATGAGCTTTTATCTCTCTCCCCTCACCACAAATCAGATTCTTCTGAGGAGTTCCCAGTACATTATCCTTTCCCCTGTGTAATTACCTTAACAAGCTCCAGCTGTTTTTATTCTCAGAAAGTTTACTCCCTGATATACAGCTGCCTACCCCCTTCGTAAGTGCAGGTCTAAATGAGCTTTTTTCTCTGTTCCCTCACCACAATCCAGATTCTTTTGGGGAGTTACCAGTAGAGTAACCATACCAGGAAGTACTTAATTTATTAAGTTACTGCTTTTCTTAATCTCAATGGAGATATTTACTGATAAACAGCTACCTACGCAGCATGTTCATGTCGTTCCTAAATGAGCTTTTATCTCTCTCCCCTCACCACAAATCAGATTCTTCTGAGGAGTTCCCAGTACATTATTCGTTCCCCTGTGTAATTACCTTAACAAGCTCCAGCTGTTTTTATTCTCAGAAGGTTTACTCCCTGATATACAGCTGCCTACCCTCTTGGTAAGTGCAGGTCCTAAATGAGCTTTTTTCTCTGTTCCCTCACCACAATCCAGATTCTTTTGGGGAGTTACCAGTACAGTAACCATACCAGGAAGTACTTAATTTATTAAGCAACTGCTTTTCTTAATCTCAGTGGAGATATTTACTGATAAACAGCTACCTACGCAGCATGTTCATGACGTTATAAAATGAGTTTTTATCTCTCTCCCCTCACCACAAATCAGATTCTTCTGAGGAGTTCCCCGTACAATATCCTTTCCCCTGTGTAATTACCTTAACAAGCTCCAGCTGTTTTTATTCTCAGAAGGTTTACTCCCTGATATACAGCTTCCTAGCCCCTTCGTAAGTGCAGGTCCTAAATGAGCTTTTTTCTCTGTTCCCTCACCACAATCCACATTCTTTTGGGGAGTTACCAGTACAGTAACCATAGCAGGAATTAATTAATTTATTAAGCTACTGCTTTTCTTAATCTCAGTGGAGATATTTACTGATAAACAGCTACGTATGCAGCATGTTCATGTCGTTCCTAAATGAGCTTTTATCTCTCTCCCCTCACCAAAAAGCAGATTCTTCTGAGGAGTTCCCAGTATATTTTCCTTTCCCCTGTGTAATTACCTTAACAAGCTCCAGCTGTTTTTCTTCTCAGAAGGTTTACTCCCTGATATATAGTTGCCTAACCCCTTCGTAAGTGCAGGTCCTAAATGAGCTTTTTTCTCTGTTCCCTCACCACAATCCAGATTCTTTTGGGGAGTTACCAGTACAGTAACCATACCAGGAAGTACTTAATTTATTAAGCTACTGCTTTTCTTATCTCAGTGGAGATATTTACTGATAAACAGCTACCTACGCAGCATGATCATGTCGTTCCTAAATGAGCTTTTTTCTCTGTTCCCACACCACAGTCCAGACTCTTTTGGGGAGGTACCAGTACAGTATCCATACCAGGAAGTACTTAATTTATTAAGCTACTGCTTTTCTTAATCTCAGTGGAGATATTTACTGATAAACAGCTACGTATGCAGCATGTTCATATCGTTCCTAAATGAGCTTTTATCTCTCTCCCCTCACCACAAATCAGATTCTTCTGAGGAGTTCCCAGTACATTATCCTTTCCCCTGTATAATTACCTTAATAAGCTCCAGCTGTTTTTATTCTCAGAAACGATACTCCCTGATATACAGCTGCCTACGCCCTTCCTAAGTGCAGCTCATATACGAGCTTTTTCTCTGTTCCCTCACCACAATCCAGATTCTTTTGGGGAGTTACCAGTACAGTAACCATACCAGGAAGTACTTGATTTATTAAGCTACTGCTTTTCTTAATCTCAGTGGAGATATTTACTGATAAACAGCTCCCTACGCAGCATGTTCATGTCGTTCCTAAATGAGCATTTATCTGTCTCCCCTCACCACAAATCAGATTCTTCTGAGGAGTTCCCAGTACATTATCCTTTCCCCTGTGTAATTACCTTAACAAGCTCCAGCTGTTTTTATTCTCAGAAGGTTTACTCCCTGATATACAGCTTCCTAGCCCTTCGTAAGTGCAGGTCCTAAATGAGCTTTTTTCTCTGTTCCCTCACCACAATCCACATTCTTTTGGGGAGTTACCAGTACAGTAACCATAGCAGGAATTAATTAATTTATTAAGCTACTGCTTTTCTTAATCTCAGTGGAGATATTTACTGATAAACAGCTACCTACGAAGCATGTTCATGGCGTTCTAAAATGAGTTTTTGTCTCTCTCCCCTCACCAAAAATCAGATTCTTCTGAGGAGTTCCCCGTACATTATCCTTTCCCCTGTGTAATTACCTTAACAAGCTCCAGCTGTTTTTATTCTCAGAAAGTTTACTCCCTGATATAAAGCTGCCTACCCCCTTCGTAAGTGCAGGTCCTAATTGAGCTTTTTTCTCTGTTCCTCACCACAATCCAGATTCTTTTGGGGAGTTACCAGTACAGTAACCATACCAGGAAGTATTTAATTCACTAAGCTACTGCTTTTCTTAATTTTAGTGGAGATATTTACTGATAAACAGCTACCTACGCAGCATGTTCATGTCGTTCTTAAATGAGGTTCTTTCTCTCTCCCCTCACCACAAATCAGATTCTTCTGAGGAGTTCTCAGTACATTATCCTTTCCCCCTGTATAATTACCTTAACAAGCTCCAGCTGTTTTTATTCTCAGAAGGTTTACTCCCTGATATACCTCGCCTACCCCCTTCGTAAGTGCAGGTCCTAAATGAGGTTTTTCTCTGTTCCCTCACCACAATCCAGATTCTTTTGGGGAGTTACCAGTACAGTAACCATACCAGGAAGTACTTAATTTATTAAGCTACTGCTTTTCTTAATCTCAGTGGAGATATTTACTGATAAACAGCAACCTACGCTGCATGTTCCTGTCGTTCCTAAATGAGCTTTTATCTCTCTCCCCTCACCACAAATCAGATTCTTCTGAAGATTTCCCACTACATTATCCTTTCCCCTGTGTAATTACCTTAACAAGCTCCAGCTGTTTTTATTCTCAGATGGTTTACTAACTGATATACGGCTGCCTACCCCCTTCGTAAGTGCAGGTCCTAAATGAGTTTTTCTCTCTGTTCCCTCACCACAATCCAGATTCTTTTGGGGAGTTACCAACAGTAACCATACCAGGAAGTACTTAATTTATTAAGCTACTGCATTCTTAATCTAAGTGGAGATATTTACTGATAAACAGCTACAAAGGCAGCACGTTCATGTCGTTCCTAAATGAGCTTTTATCTCTCTCCCCTCACCACAAATCAGATTCTTCTGAGGAGTTCCCAGTATATTTTCCTTTCCCCTGTGTAATTACCTTAACAAGCTCCAGCTGTTTTTCTTCTCAGAAGGTTTACTCCCTGATATATAGTTGCCTAACCCCTTCGTAAGTGCAGGTCCTAAATGAGCTTTTTTCTCTGTTCCCTCACCACAATCCAGATTCTTTTGGGGAGTTACCAGTACAGTAACCATACCAGGAAGTACTTAATTTATTAAGCTACTGCTTTTCTTAATCTCAGTGGAGATATTTACTGATAAACAGCTACCTACGCAGCATGTTCATGTCGTTCCTAAATGAGCTTTTTTCTCTATTCCTTCACCACAATCCAAATTCTTTTGGGGAGGTACCAGTACAGTATCCATACCAGGAAGTACTTAATTTATTAAACTACTGCTTTTCTTAATCTCAGTGGAGATATTTACTGATAAACAGCTACGTATGCAGCATGTTCATGTCGTTCCTAAATAAGCTTTTATCTCTCTCCCCTCACCACAAATCAGATTCTTCTGAGGAGTTCCCAGTACATTATCCTTTCCCCTGTGTAATTACCTTAAGAAGCTCCAGCTGTTTTTATTCTCAGAAGGTTTACTCCCTGATATACAGCTGCCTAACCCCTTCGTAAGTGCAGGTCCTAAATGAGCTTTTTTCTCTGTTACCTCACCACAATCCAGATTCTTTTGGGGAGTTACCAGTACAGTAACCATACCAGGAAGTACTTAATTTATTAAGCTACTGCTTTTCTTAATCTCAGTGGAGATATTTACTGATATACAGCTACCTAAGCAGCATGTTCATGTCGTTCCTAAATGAGCTTTTTTCTCTGTTCCCACACCACAGTCCAGACTCTTTTGGGGAGGTACCAGTACAGTATCCATACCAGGAAGTACTTAATTTATTAAGCTACTGCTTTTCTTAATCTCAGTGGAGATATTTACTGATAAACAGCTACGTATGCAGCATGTTCATATCGTTCCTAAATGAGCTTTTATCTCTCTCCCCTCACCACAAATCAGATTCTTCTGAGGAGTTCCCAGTACATTATCCTTTCCCCTGTATAATTACCTTAATAAGCTCCAGCTGTTTTTATTCTCAGAAACGATACTCCCCGATATACAGCTGCCTACGCCCTTCCTAAGTGCAGCTCATATACGAGCTTTTTCTCTGTTCCCTCACCACAATCCAGATTCTTTTGGGGAGTTACCAGTACAGTAACCATACCAGGAAGTACTTGATTTATTAAGCTACTGCTTTTCTTAATCTCAGTGGAGATATTTACTGATAAACAGCTCCCTACGCAGCATGTTCATGTCGTTCCTAAATGAGCATTTATCTGTCTCCCCTCACCACAAATCAGATTCTTCTGAGGAGTTCCGAGTACATAATCCTTTCCCCTGTGTAATTACCTTAACAAGCTCCAGCTGTTTTTATTCTCAGAAGGTTTATTCCCTGATATACAGCTGCCTACCCCCTTCGTAATTGCAGGTACTAAATGAGCTTTTTTCTCTGTTCCCTCACCACAATCCAGATTCTTTTGGGGAGTTACCAGTACAGTAACCATACCAGGAAAGACCTAATTTATTAAGCTACTGCTTTTCTTAATCTCAGTGGAGATATTTACTGATAAATAGCTACCTACGCAGCATGTTCATGTCGTTCCTAAATGAGCTTTTATCTCTTTCCCCTTACCACAAATCAGATTCTTCTGAGGAGTTCCCACTACATTATCCTTTCCCCTGTGTAATTACCTTAAAAAGCTCCAGCTGTTTTTATTCTCAGAAGGTTTACTCCCTGATATACAGCTGCCTACCCCCTTCGTAAGTGCAGGTCCTAAATGAGCTTTTTTCTCTGTTCCCTCACACAATCCAGATTCTTTTGGGGAGTTTCCAGTACAGTAACCATACCAGGAAGTACTTAATTTATTCAGCTACTGCTTTTCTTAATCTCAGTGGAGATATTTACTGATAAACAACTACCTATGCAGCACTTTCATGTCGTTCTTAAATGAGCTTTTATCTCTCTCCCTTCACCACAACTCAGATTCTTCTGAGGATTTCCCAGTACATTATCCTTTCCCCTGTGTAATTACCTTAACAAGCTCCAGCTGTTTATATTCTCAGAAGGTTTACTCCCTGATATACTGCTGCCTACCCCCTTCATAAGTGCAGGTCCTAAATGAGCTTTTTTCTCTGTTCCCACACCACAATCCAGATTCTTTTGTGGAGTTACCATTACAGTAACCATACCAGGAATTACTTAATTTATTAAGCTACTGCTTTTCTTAATCTCAGTGGAGATATGTACTGATAAACAGCTACCTACGCAGCATGTTCATGTCCTTCCTAAATGAGCTTTTGTCTCTCTCCCCTCACCACAAATCAGATTCTTCTAAGGAGTTCCCAGTACATTATCCTTTCCCCTGTGTAATTACCTTAACAAGCTCCAGCTGTTTTTCTTCTCAGAAGCGATACTCCCTGTTATACAGCTGCCTACCCCCTTCGTAATTGCAGGTACTAAATGAGCTTTTTCTCTGTTCCCTCACCACAATCCAGGTTCTTTTGGGGAGTTACCAGTACAGTAACCATACCAGGAAGTACTTAATTTATTAAGCTACTGCTTTTCTTAATCTCAGTGGAGATATTTACTGATAAACAGCTACCTACGCAGCACGTTCATGTCGCTCCTAAATGAGCTTTTATCTCTCTCCCCTCAACACAAATCAGATTCTTCTGAGGAGTTCCCAGTACATTATCCTTTCCCCTGTGTAATTACCTTAACAAGCTCCAGCTGTTTTTATTCTCAGAAGGTTTACTCCCTGATATACACCTGCCTACATCCTTCGTAAGTGCCGGTCCTAAATGAGCTTTTTTCTCTGTTCACTCACCACAATCCAGATTCATTTGGGGAGTTACCAGTACAGTAACCATACCAGGAAGTACTTAATTTATTAAGCTACTGCTTTTCTTAATCTCAGTGGTGATATTTACTGATAAACAGCTACCTACGCTGCATGTTTATGTCGTTTCTAAATGAGCTTTTTTCTCTGTTCCTTCACCACAATCCAAATTCTTTTGGGGAGGTACCAGTACAGTATACATACCAGGAAGTACTTAATTTATTAAACTACTGCTTTTCTTAATCTCAGTGGAGATATTTACTGAAAAACAGCTACGTATGCAGTATGTTCACGTCGTTCCTAAATAAGCTTTTATCTCTCTCCCCTCACCACAAATCAGATTCTTCTGAGGAGTTCCCAGTACATTATCCTTTCCCTTGTGTAATTACCTTAACAAGCTCCAGCTGTTTGTATTCTCAGAATGTTTTCTCCCTGATACACAGCTGCCTACCCCCTTCGTAAGTGCAGGTCTTAAATGAGCTTTTTTCTCTGTTCCCTCACCACAATCGAGATTCTTTTGGGGAGTTACCAGTACAGTAACCATACCAGGAAGTACTTAATTTATTAAGCTACTGCTTTTCTTAATCTCAGTGGAGATATTTACTGATATACAGCTACCTACGCAGCATGTTCATGTCGTTCTTAAATGAGCTTTTTTCTCTGTTCCCACACCACAGTCCAGACTCTTTTGGGGAGGTACCAGTACAGTATCCATACCTGGAAGTACTTAATTTATTAAGCTAATGCTTTTCTTAATCTCAGTGTAGATATTTACTGATAAGCAGCTACGTATGCATCATGTTCATGTCGTTCCTAAATGAGCTTTTATCTCTCTCCCCTCACCACAAATCAGATTCTTCTGAGGAGTTCCCAGTACATTATCCTTTCCCCTGTGTAATTACCTTAACAAGCTCCAGCTGTTTTTATTCTCAGAAGGTTTACTCCCTGATATACAGCTGCCTACCCCCTTCGTAAGTGCAGGTCCTAAATGAGCTTTTTTCTCTGTTCCCTCACCACAGTCCAGATTCTTTTGGTGAGTTGCCACTACAGTATCCATACAATGAGTACTTAATTTATTAAGCTACTGCTTTTCTTAATCTCAGTGGAGATATTTACTCATAAACAGCTACCTACGCAGCATGTCCATGTCGTTCCTAAATGAGCTTTTATCTCTCTCCCCTCACCACAAATCAGATTCTTCTGAGGATTTCCCAGTACATTATCCTTTCCCCTGTGTAATTACCTTAAGAAGCTCCAGCTCTTTTTATTCCTAGAAGGTTTACTCCCTGATATACAGCTGCCTACCCTCTTCGTAAGTGCAGGTCCTAAATGAGCTTTTTTCTCTGTTCCCTCACCACAATCCAGACTCTTTTGGGGAGTTACCAGTACAGTATCCATACCAGGAAGTACTTAAATTATTAAGCTACTGCTTTTCTTAATCTCAGTGGAGATATTTACTGATAAACTGCTACCTACGCAGCATGTTCATGTCGTTCTTAAATGAGCTTTTATCTCTCTCCCCTCATCACAAATCAGATTCTTCTGAGGAGTTCCCAGTACATTATGCTTTCCCCTGTGTAATTACCTTAACAAGCTCCAGCTGTTTTTATTCTCAGAATCGATACTCCCTGATATACAGCTGCATAACCCCTTCGTAAGTGCAGGTCCTAACTGAGCATTTTTCTCTGTTCCCTCACCACAATCCAGATTCTTTTGGGGAGTTACCAGTACAGTAACCGTACCAGGAAGTACTTAATTTATTAAGCTACTGCTTTTCTTAATCTCAGTGGAGATATTTACTGATAAACAGCTACCTACGCAGCATGTTCATGTCGTTCCTAAATGAGCTTTTATCTCTCTCCCCTCACCACAAATCAGATTCTTCTGAGGAGTTACCAGTACATAATCCTTTCCCCTGTGTAATTACCTTAACAAGCTCCAGCTGTTTTTATTCTCAGAAAGTTCACTCCCTGACATACAGCTGCCTACCCCCTTCGTAAGTGCAGGTCCTAAATGAGCTTTTTTCTCTGTTCCCTCACCACAATCCAGATTCTTTTGGGGAATTACCAGTACAGTAACCATACCAGGAAGTACTTAATTTATTAAGCTACTGCTTTTCTTAATCTCAGTGGAGATATTTACTGATAAACAGCTACCTACGCAGCATGTTCATGTCGTTCCTAAATGAGCTTTTTTCTCTGTTTCCTCACCACAATCCAGATTCTTTTGGGGAGTTACCAGTACAGTATCCATACCAGGAAGTACTTAATTTATTAAGCTACTGCTTTTCTTAATCTCAGTGGAGATATATACTGATAAACAGCTACGTATGCAGCATGTTCATGTCGTTCCTAAATGAGCTTTTTTCTCTTTCCCCTCACCACAAATCAGATTCGTCTGAGGAGTTCCCAGTACATTATCCTTTCCCCTGTTTAATTACCTTAACAAGCTCCATCTGTTTTTATTCTCAGAACCGATACTCCCTGATATACAGCTGCCTACCCCCTTCGTAAGTGCAAGTCCTAAATGAGCTTTTTCTCTGATCCCTCACCACAATTCAGATTCTTTTGGGGAGTTACCAGTACAGTAACCATACCAGGAAGTACTTAATTTATTAAGCTACTGCTTTTCTTAATCTCAGTGGAGATATTTACTGATAAACAGCTACTTACGCAGCATGTTCATGTCGTTCCTAAATGAGCTTTTTTCTCTGTTCCCTTACCACAATCCAGATTCTTTTGGGGAGTTACCAGTACAGTAACCATACCAGGAAGTACTTAATTTATTAAGCTACTGCTTTTCTTAATCTCAGTGGAGATATTTACTGATAAACAGCTACCTAAGCAGCATGTTTATGTCGCTCCTAAATGAGCTTTTTTCTCTCTCCCCTCACCACAATTCAGATTCTTCTGAGGAGTTCCCAGTACATTATCCTTTCCTCTGTGTAATTACCTTAACAAGCTCCAGCCGTTTTTATTCTCAGAAGGTTTACTCCCTGATATACAGCTGCCTACCCCCTTCGTAAAGGCAGGTCCTAAATGAGCTTTTTTCTCTGTTCCCTCACCACAATCCAGATACTTTTGGGGAGTTACCAGTACAGTAACCATACCAGGAAGTACTTAATATATTAAGCTACTGCTTTTCTTAATCTCAGTGGAGATATTTACTGATAAACAGCTACGTACGCAGCATATTTATGTCGTTCCTAAATGAGCTTTTAGCTCTCTCCCCTCACAGCAAATCAGATTCTTCTGAGGAGTTCCCAGTACATTATCCTTTCCCCTGTGTAATTACCTTAACAAGCTACAGCTGTTTTTATTCTCAGAAGGTTTACTCCCTGATATACAGCTGCCTACCCCCTTCGTAAGTGCAGGTCCTCAATGAGCTTTTTTCTCTGTTCCCTCACCACAATCCAGATTCTTTTGGGGAGTTACCAGTACAGTAACCATACCAGGAAGTACTTAATTTATTAAGCTACTGCTTTTCTTAATCTCAGTGGAGATATTTACTGATAAACAGCTACCTACGCAGCATGTTCATATCGTTCCTAAATGAGTTTTTATCTCTATCCCCTCACCACAAATCAGATTCTTCTGAGGAGTTCCCAGTACATTATCCTTTCCCCTGTGTAATTACCTTAACAAGCTACAGCTGTTTTTATTCTCAGAAGGTTTACTCCCTGATATACAGCTGCCTACCCCCTTCGTAAATGCAGGTCCTAAATGAGCTTTTTTCTGTGTTCCCTCACCACAATCCAGATTCTTTTGGGGAGTTACCAGTACAGCAACCAAACCAGGAAGTACTTAATTCATTAAGCTACTGCTTTTCTTAATCTCAGTGGAGATATTTACTGATAAACAGCTATGTATGCAGCATGTTCATGTCGTTCCTAAATGAGCTTTTATCCCTCTCCCCTCACCACAAATCAGATTCTTCTGAGGAGTCCCCAGTACATTATCCTTTCCCCTGTGTAATTACCTTAACAAGCTCCAGCCGTTTTTATTCTCAGAAGGTTTACTCCCTGATATACAGCTGCCTACCCCCTTCGTAAGTGCAGGTCCTAAATGAGCTTTTTTCTCTGTTCCCTCACCACAGTCCAGATTCTTTTGGTGAGTTACCACTACAGTATCCATACAATGAGTACTTAATTTATTAAGCTACTGCTTTTCTTAATCTCAGTGGAGATATTTACTCATAAACAGCTACCTACGCAGCATGTCCATGTCGTTCCTAAATGAGCTTTTATCTCTCTCCCCTCACCACAAATCAGATTCTTCTGAGGAGTTCCCAGTACATTATCCTTTCCCCTGTGTAATTACCTTAACAAGCTCCAGCTGTTTTTATTCTCAGAAGGTTTACTCCCTGATATACAGCTGCCTACCCCCTTCGTAAGTGCAGGTCCTAAATGAGCTTTTTTCTCTGTTCCCTCACCACAGTCCAGATTCTTTTGGTGAGTTACCACTGCAGTATCCATACAATGAGTACTTAATTTATTAAGCTACTGCTTTTCTTAATCTCAGTGGAGATATTTACTCATAAACAGCTACCTACGCAGCATGTCCATGTCGTTCCTAAATGAGCTTTTATCTCTCTCCCCTCACCACAAATCAGATTCTTCTGAGGATTCCCCAGTACATTATCCTTTCCCCTGTGTAATTACCTTAAGAAGCTCCAGCTCTTTTTATTCCTAGAAGGTTTACTCCCTGATATACAGCTGCCTACCCTCTTCGTAAGTGCAGGTCCTAAATGAGCTTTTTTCTCTGTTCCCTCACCACAATCCAGATTCTTTTGGGGAGTTTCCAGTACAGTAACCATACCAGGAAGTACTTAATTTATTAAGCTACTGCTTTTCTTAATCTCAGTGGTGATATTGACTGATAGACAGCTACCTACGCAGCATGTCCATGTCGTTCCTTAATGAGCTTTTATCTCTCTCCCCTCACCACAAATCAGATTCTTCTGAGGAGTTCCCAGTACATTATCCTTTCCCCTGTGTAATTACCTTAACAAGCTCCAGCTGTTTTTATTCTCAGAAGGTTTACTCCCTGATATACAGCTGCCTACCCCCTTCGTAAGTGCAGGTCCTAAATGAGCTTTTTTCTCTGTTCCCTCACCACAATCCAGATTCTTTTGGGGAGTTACCAGTAGAGTAACCATACCAGGAAGTACTTAATTTATTAAGCTACTTCTTTTCTTAATCTCAGTGGAGATGTTTCCTGATAAACAGCTACCTACGCAGCATGTTCATGTCGTTCCTAAATGAGCTTTTATCTCTATCCCCTCACCACAAATCAGATTCTTCTGAGGAGTTCCCAGTACATTATCCTTTCCCCTGTGTAATTACCTTAACAAGCTCCAGCTGTTTTTATTCTCCGAAGGTTTACTCCCTAATATACAGTTGCCTACCCCCTTCGTAAGTGCAGGTCTTAAATGAGCTTTTTTCTCTGTTCCCTCACCACAATCCAGATTCTTTTGGGGAGTTACCAGTACAGTCACCATACCAGGAAGTACTTAATTTATTAACCTACTGCTTTTCTTAATCTCAGTGGAGATATTTACTGATAAACAGCTACCTACGCAGCATGTTCATGTCGTTCCTAAATGAGCTTTTATCTCTCTGCCCTCACCAGAAATCAGATTCTTCTGAGGAGTTCGCAGTTCATTATCCTTTCCCCTGTGTAATAACCTTAACAATCTCCAGCTGTTTTTATTCTCAGAAGGTTTACTCCCTGATATACAGCTGCCTACCCCCTTCGTAAGTGCAGGTCCTAAATGAGCTTTTTTCTCTGTTCCCTCACCACAATCCAGCTTCTTTTGGGGAGTTACCAGTACAGTAACCATACCAGGAAGTACTTAATTTATTAAGCTACTGCTTTTCTTAATCTAATTGGAGATATTTAATGATAAACAGCTACGTACGCAGCATATTTATGTCGTTCCTAAATGAGCTTTTATCTCTCTCCCCTCACCACAAATCAGATTCTTCTGAGGAGTTCCCAGTACATTATCCTTTCCCCTGTGTAATTACCTTAACAAGCTCCAGCTGTTTTTATTCTCCGAAGGTTTACTCCCTAATATACAGTTGCCTACCCCCTTCGTAAGTGCAGGTCTTAAATGAGCTTTTTTCTCTGTTCCCTCACCACAATCCAGATTCTTTTGGCGAGTTACCAGTACAGTATCCATACCTGGAAGTACTTAAATTATTAAGCTACTGCTTTTCTTAATCTCAGTGGAGATATTTACTGATAAACTGCTACCTACGCAGCATGTTCATGTCGTTCCTAAATGAGCTTTTATCTCTCTCCCCTCACCACAAATCAGATTCTTCTGAGGAGTTCCCAGTACATTATCCTTTCCCCTGTGTAATTACCTTAACAAGCTCCAGCTGTTTTTATTCTCAGAAGGTTTACTCCCTGATATACAGCTGCCTACCCCCTTCGTAAGTGCAGGTCCTAAATGAGCATTTTTCTCTGTTCCCTCACCACAATCCAGATTCTTTTGGGGAGTTACCAGTACAATATCCATACAGGGAGTACTTAATTTATTAAGCTACTGCTTTTCTTAATCTCAGTGGAGATATTGACTGATAAACAGCTACCTACGCAGCATGTCCATGTCGTTCCTTAATGAGCTTTTATCTCTCTCCCCTCACCACAAATCAGATTCTTCTGAGGAGTTCCCAGTACATTACCCTTTCCCCTGTGTAATTACCTTAACAAGCTCCAGCTGTTTTTATTCTCAGAAGGTTTACTCCCTGATATACAGCTGCCTACCCCCTTCGTAAGTGCAGGTCCTAAATGAGCTTTTTTCTCTGTTCCCTCACCACAATCCAGATTCTTTTGGGGAGTTACCAGTAGAGTAACCATACCAGGAAGTACTTAATTTATTAAGCTACTGCTTTTCTTAATCTCAGTGGAGATATTTACTGATAAACAGCTACCTACGCAGCATGTTCATGTCGTTCCTAAATGAGCTTTTATTTCTCTCCCCTCACCACAAATCAGATTCTTCTGAGGAGTTCCCAGTACATTATCCTTTCCCCTGTGTAATTACCTTAACAAGCTCCAGCTGTTTTTATTCTCAGAAGGTTTACTCCCTGATATACAGCTGCCTACCCCCTTCGTAAGTGCAGGTCTTAAATGAGCTTTTTTCTCTGTTCCCTCACCACAATCCAGATTCTTTCGGGGAGTTATCAGTACAGTAACCATACCAGGAAGTACTTAATTTATTAAGCTACTGCTTTTCTTAATCTCAGTGCAGATATTTACTGATAAACACCTACCTACGCAGCATGTTCATGTCGTTCCTAAATGACCTTTTTTCTCTGTTCCCACAAAACAATCCAGACTCTTTTGGGGAGGTAACAGTACAGTATCCATACCAGGAAGGAGTAAATTTATTAAGCTACTGCTTTTCTTAATCTCAGTGGAGATATTTACTGATAAACAGCTATCTACGCAGCTTGTCCATGTCGTTCCTAAATGAGCTTTTATCTCTCTCCCCTCACCACAAATCAGATTCTTCTGAGGAGTTCCCAGTACATAATCCTTTCCCCTGTGTAATTACCTTAACAAGCTCCAGCTGCTTTTATTGTCAGAATCGATACTCCCTGATATACAGCTGCCTACCCCCTTCGTAAGTGCAGCTCATATATGAGCTTTTTTCTCTGTTCCCTCACCACAATCTAGACTCTTTTGGGGCGTTACCAGTACAGTATCCATAGCAGGAAGTACTTAATTTATTAAGCTACTGCTTTTCTTAATCTCAGTGGAGATATTTACTGATAAACATCTACATATGCAGCAACTTCATGTCTTTCCTAAATGAGCTTTTATCTCTCTCCCCTCACCACAAATCAGATTCTTCTGAGGAGTTCCCAGTACATTATCCTTTCCCCTGTGTAATTACCTTAACAAGCTCCAGCTGTTTTTATTCTCAGAAGGTTTACTCCCTGATATACAGCTGTCTACCCCCTTCGTAAGTGCAGGTCCTAAATGAGCTTTTTTCTCTGTTCCCTCACCACAATCCAGATTCTTTTGGGGAGTTACCAGTACAGTATCCATACAATGAGTACTTAATTTGTTAAGCTACTGCTTTTCTTAATCTCAGTGGAGATATTTACTCATAAACAGCTACCTACGCAGCATGTCCATGTCGTTCCTAAATGAGCTTTTATCTCTCTCCCCTCACCACAAATCAGATTCTTCTGAGGAGTTCCCAGTACATTATCCTTTCCCCTGTGTAATTACCTTAACCAGCTCCAGCTGTTTTTATTCTCAGAAGGTTTACTCCCTGATATACAGCTGCCTACCCCCTTCGTAAGTGCAGGTCCTAAATGAGCTTTTTTCTCTGTTCCCTCACCACAATCCAGATTCTTTTGGGGAGTTACCAGTACAGTAACCATACCAGGAAGTACTTAATTTATTAAGGTACTGCTTTTCTTAATCTCAGTGGAGATATTTACTGATAAACAGCTACCTACGCAGCATGTTCATGTCGTTCCTAAATGAGCTTTTATCTCTCTCCCCTCACCACAAATCAGATTCTTCTGAGGAGTTCCCCGTACATTATCCTTTCCCCTGTGTAATTACCTTAACAAGCTCCAGCTGTTTTTATTCTCAGAAGGTTTACTCCCTGATATACAGCTGCCTACCCCCTTCGTAAGTGCAGGTCCTAAATGAGCTTTTTTGTCTGTTCCCTCACCACAATCCAGATACTTTTGGGGAGTTACCAGTACAGTAACCATACCAGGAAGTACTTAATTTATTAAGCTACTGCTTTTCTTAATCTCAGTGGAGATATTTACTGATAAACAGCTACCTACGCAGCATGTTCATGTCGTTCATAAATGAGGATTTATCTCTCTCCCCTCACCACAAATCAGATTCTTCTTAGGAGTTCGCAGTACATTATCCTTTCGCCTGTGTAATTACCTTAACAAGCTACAGCTGTTTTTATTCTCAGAAGGTTTACTCCCTGATATACAGCTGCCTACCCCCTTCGTAAGGGCAGGTCCTAAATGAGCTTTTTTCTCTGTTCCCTCACCACAATCCAGATTCTTTTGGGGAGTTACCAGTACAATAACCATACCAGGAAGTACTTATTTTATTAAGCTACTGCTTTTCTTAATCTCAGTGGAGATATTTACTGATAAACAGCTACGTACGCAGCCTGTTCATGTCGTTCCTAAATGAGCATTTATCTGTCTCCCCTCACCACAAATCAGATTCTTCTGAGGAGTTCCCAGTACATTATCCTTTCCCCTGTGTAATTACCTTAACAAGCTCCAGCTGTTTTTATTCTCAGAAGGTTTACTCCCTGATATACAGCTGCCTACCCCCTTCGTAAGTACTGGTCCTAAATGAGCTTTTTTCTCTGTTCCCTCACCACAATCCAGATTCTTTTGGGGAGTTACCAGTACAGTAACCATACCAGGAAGTACTTAATTTATTAAGCTACTGCTTTTCTTAATCTCATTGGAGATATTTACTGATATACAGCTACCTATGCAGCATGTCCATGTCGTTCCTAAATGAGCTTTTTTCTCTGTTCCCACACCACAGTCCAGACTCTTTTGGGGAGGTACCAGTACAGTATCCATACCAGGAAGTACTTAATTTATTAAGCTACTGCTTTTCTTAATCTCAGTGGAGATATTTACTGATAAACAGCTACTTATGCAGCATGTTCATGTCGTTCTTAAATAAGCTTTTATCTCTCTGCCCTCACAACAAATCAGATTCTTCTGAGGAGTTCCCAGTACATTATCCTTTCCCCTGTGTAATTACCTTAACAAGCTCCAGCTGTTTTTATTCTCAGAAGGTTTACTCCCTGATATACAGCTGCCTACCCCCTTCATAAGTGCAGGTCCTAAAGGAGCTTTTTTCTCTGTTCCCTCACCACAATCCAGATTCTTTTGGGGAGTTACTAGTACAGTAACCATACCAGGAAGTACTTAATTTATTAAGCTACTGCTTTTCTTAATCTCAGTGGAGATATTTACTGATATACAGCTACCTACGCAGCATGTTCATGTCGTTCCTAAATGAGCTTTTTTCGCTGTTCCCACACCACAGTCCAGACTCTCTTGGGGAGGTACCAGTACAGTATCCATACCAGGAAGTACTTAATTTATTAGGCTACTGCTTTTCTTAATCTCAGTGGAGATATTTACTGATAAACAGCTACGTATGCATCATGTTCATGTCGTTCCTAAATGAGCTTTTATCTCTCTCCCCTCACCACAAATCAGATTCTTCTGAGGAGTTCCCAGTACATTATCCTTACCCCTGTGTAATTACCTTAACAAGCTCCAGCTGTTTTTATTGTCGGAATCGATACTCCCTGATATACAGCCGCCTACGCCCATCGTAAGTGCAGCTCATATATGAGCTTTTTTCTCTGTTCCCTCACCACAATCCAGATTCTTTTGGGGAGTTACCAGTACAGTAACCATACAAGGACGTACTTAATTTATTAAGCGACTGCTTTTCTTAATCTCAGTGGAGATATTTACTGATAAACAGCTACCTACGCAGCATGTTCATGTCGTTCCTAAATGAGCATTTATCTGTCTCCCCTCACCACAAATCAGATTCTTCTGAGGAGTTCCGAGTACATTACCCTTTCCCCTGTGTAATTACCTTAACAAGCTCCAGCTGTTTTTATTCTCAGAAGGTTTACTCCCTGATATACAGCTGCCTACCCCCTTCGTAAGTGCAGGTCCTAAATGAGCTTTTTTATCTGTTCCCTCACCACAATCCAGATTCTTTGGGGAGTTACCAGTACAATATCAATAGCAGGAAGTACTTAATTTATTAAGCTACTGCTTTTCTTAATCTCAGTGGAGATATTTACTGATAAACAGCTACGTATGCAGCATGTTCATGTCGTTCCTAAATGAGCTTTTATCTCTCTCCCCTCACCACAAATCAGATTCTTCTGAGGAGTTCCCAGTACATTATACTTTCCCCTGTGTAATTACCTTAACAAGCTCCAGCTGTTTTTATTCTCAGAAGGTTTACTCCCTGATATACAGCTGCCTACCCCCTTCGTAAGTGTAGGTCTTAAATGAGCTTTTTTCTCTGTTCCCTCACCACAATCCAGATTCTTTTGGGGAGTTACCAGTACAGTATCCATACCAGGAAGTACTTAATTTATTAAGCTACTGCTTTTCTTAATCTCATTGGAGATATTTACTGATATACAGCTACCTATGCAGCATGTTCATGTCGTTCCTAAATGAGCTTTTTTCTCTGTTCCCACACCACAGTCCAGACTCTTTTGGGGAGGTACCAGTAGAGTATCCATACCAGGAAGTACTTAATTTATTAAGCTACTGCTTTTCTTAATCTCAGTGGAGATATTTACTGATAAACTGCTACGTATGCAGCATGTTCATGACGTTCCTAAATGAGCTTTTATCTCTCTCCCCTCACCACAAATCAGGTTCTTCTGAGGAGTTCCTAGTATATTATCCTTTCCCCTCTGTAATTACCTTAACAAGCTCCAGCTGTTTTTATTGTCAGAATCGATACTCCCTGATATACAGCTGCCTACGCCCTTCGTAAGTGCAGCTCATATATGAGCTTTTTTCTCTGTTCCCTCACCACAATCCAGATTCTTTTGGGGAGTTACCAGTACAGTAACCATACCAGGAAGTACTTAATTTATTAAGCTACTGCTTTTCTTAATCTCAGTGGAGATATTTACTGATAAACAGCTGCCTACACAGCATGTACATGTCGTTCATAAATGAGCTTTTATCTCTCTCCCCTCATCACAAATCAGATTCTTCTGAGCAGTTCCCAGTACATTATCCTTTCCCCTGTGTAATTACCTTAACAAGCTCAAGCTGTTTTTATTCTCAGAAGGTTTACTCCCTGATATACAGCTGCCTACCCCCTTCTTAAGTGCAGGCCCTAAATGAGCTTTTTTCTCTGTTCCCTCACCACAATCCAGATTCTTTTGGGGAGTTACCAGTACAGTAACCATACCAGGAAGTACTTAATTTATTAAGCTACTGCTTTTCTTAATCTCAGTGGAGATATTTACTGATAAACAGCTACCTACGCAGCATGTACATGTCGTTCCTAAATGAGCTTTTATCTCTCTCCCCTCACCAAAAATCAGATTCTTCTGAGGACTTCCCAGTACATTATCCTTTCCCCTGTGTAATTACCTTAACAAGCTCCAGCTGTTTTTATTCTCAGAAGGTTTACTCCCTGATATACAGCTGCCTACCCCCTTGGTAAGTGCAGATCCTAAATGAGCTTTTTTCTCAGTTCCCTCACCACAATCCAGATTCTTTTGGGGAGTTACCAGTACAGTAACCATACCAGGAAATACTTAATTTATTAAGCTACTGCTTTTCTTAATCTCAGTGGAGATATTTACTGATAAACAGCTACCTACACAGCATGTTCATGTCGTTCCTAAATGAGCTTTTATCTCTCTCCCCTCACCACAAATCAGATTCTTCTGAGGACTTCCCAGTACATTATCCTTTCCCCTGTGTAATTACCTTATCAAGCTCCAGCTGTTTTTATTCTCAGAAGGTTTACTCCCTGATATACAGCTGCCTACCCCCTTCGTAAGTGCAGGTCCTAAATGAGCTTTTTCTCTGTTCCCTCACCACAATCCAGATTCTTTTGGGGAGTTACCAGTACAGTAACCATACCAGGAAGTACTTAATTTTTTAAGCTACTGCTTTTATTAATCTCAGTGGAGATATTTACTGATAAACAGCTACCTACGCAGCATGTTCATGTCGTTCCTAAATGAGCTTTTATCTCTCTCCCCTCACCACAAATCAGATTCTTCTGAGGAGTCCCAGTACATTATACTTTCCCCTGTGTAATTACCTTAACAAGCTCCAGCTGTTTTTATTCTCAGAAGGATTACTCCCTGATATACAGCTGCCTACCCCCTTCGTAAGTGCAGGTCTTAAATGAGCTTTTTTCTCTGTTCCTTCAACACAATCCAGATTCTTTTGGGGAGTTACCAGTACAGTAACCATACCAGGAAGTACTTAATTTATTAAGATACTGCTTTTCTTAATCTCAGTGGAGATATTTACTGATAAACAGCTACTTACGCAGCATGTTCATGTCGTTCCTAAATGAGCTTTTTTCTCTGTTCCCTTACCACAATCCAGATTCTTTTGGGGAGTTACCAGTACAGTAACCATACCAGGAAGTACTTAATTTATTAAGCTACTGCTTTTCTTAATCTCAGTGGAGATATTTACTCATAAACAGCTACCTACGCAGCATGTCCATGTCGTTACTAAATGAGCTTTTATCTCTCTCCCCTCACCACAAATCAGATTCTTCTGAGGAGTTCCCAGTACATTATCCTTTCCCCTGTGTAATTACCTTAAGAAGCTCCAGCTCTTTTTATTCCTAGAAGGTTTACTCCCTGATATACAGCTGCCTACCCTCTTCGTAAGTGCAGGTCCTAAATGAGCTTTTTTCTCTGTTCCCTCACCACAATCCAGATTCTTTTGGGGAGTTACCAGTACAGTAACCATACCAGGAAGTACTTAATTTATTAAGCTACTGCTTTTCTTAATCTCAGTGGTGATATTGACTGATAGACAGCTACCTACGCAGCATGTCCATGTCGTTCCTTAATGAGCTTTTATCTCTCTCCCCTCACCACAAATCAGATTCTTCTGAGTAGTTCCCAGTACATTATCCTTTCCCCTGTGTAATTACCTTAACAAGCTCCAGCTGTTTTTATTCTCAGAAGGTTTACTCCCTGATATACTGGGGCCAACCCCCTTCGTAAGTGCAGGTCTTAAATGAGCTTTTTTCTCTGTTCCCTCACCACAATCCAGATTCTTTTGGGGAGTTACCAGTACAGTATCCATACCAGGAAGTACTTAAATTATTAAGCTACCTCTTTTCTTAATCTCAGTGGAGATATTTACTGATAAACTGCTACCTACGCAGCATGTTCATGTCGTTCCTAAATGAGCTTTTATCTCTCTCCCCTCACCACAAATCAGATTCTTCTGAGGAGTTCCCAGTACATTATCCTTTCCCCTGTGTAATTACCTTAACAAGCTCCAGCTGTTTTTATTCTCAGAAGGTTTACTCCCTGATATACAGCTGCCTACCCCCTTCGTAAGTGCAGGTCCTAAATGAGCATTTTTCTCTGTTCCCTCACCACAATCCAGATTCTTTTGGGGAGTTACCAGTACAATATCCATACAGGGAGTACTTAATTTATTAAGCTACTGCTTTTCTTAATCTCAGTGGAGATATTGACTGATAAACAGCTACCTACGCAGCATGTCCATGTCGTTCCTTAATGAGCTTTTATCTCTCTCCCCTCACCACAAATCAGATTCTTCTGAGGAGTTCCCAGTACATTATCCTTTCCCCTGTGTAATTACCTTAACAAGCTCCAGCTGTTTTTATTCTCAGAAGGTTTACTCCCTGATATACAGCTGCCTACCCCCTTCGTAAGTGCAGCTCATATATGAGCTTTTTTCTCTGTTCCCTCAAAACAATCCAGATTCTTTTGGGGAGTTACCAGTACAGTAACCATACCAGGAAGTACTTAATTTATTAAGCTACTGCTTTTCTTAATCTAATTGGAGATATTTACTGATAAACAGCTACAAACGCAGCATATTTATGTCGTTCCTAAATGAGCTTTTATCTCTCTCCACTCACCACAAATCAGATTCTTCTGAGGAGTTCCCAGTACATTATCCTTTCCCCTGTGTAATTACCTTAACAAGCTCCAGCTGTTTTTATTCTCAGAAGGTTTACTCCCTGATATACAGCTGCCTACCCCCTTCGTAAGTGCAGGTCCTAAATGAGCTTTTTTCTCTGTTCCCTCACCACAATCCAGATTCTTTTGGGGAGTTACCAGTACAATATCCATACAGGGAGTACTAAATTTATTAAGCTACTGCTTTTCTTAATCTCAGTGGAGATATTGACTGATAAACAGTTACCTACGCAGCATGTCCATGTCGTTCCTTAATGAGCTTTTATCTCTCTCCCCTCACCACAAATCAGATTCTTCTGAGGAGTTCCCAGTACATTACCCTTTCCCCTGTGTAATTACCTTAACAAACTCCAGCTGTTTTTATTCTCAGAAGGTTTACTCCCTGATATACAGCTGCCTACCCCCTTCGTAAGTGCAGGTCCTAAATGAGCTTTTTTCTCTGTTCCCTCACCACAATCCAGATTCTTTTGGGGAGTTACCAGTAGAGTAACCATACCAGGAAGTACTTAATTTATTAAGCTACTGCTTTTCTTAATCTCAGTGGAGATATTTACTGATAAACAGCTACCTACGCAGCATGTTCATGTCGTTCCTAAATGAGCTTTTATTTCTCTCCCCTCACCACGAATCAGATTCTTCTGAGGAGTTCCCAGTACATTATCCTTTCCCCTGTGTAATTACCTTAACAAGCTCCAGCTGTTTTTATTCTCAGAAGGTTTACTCCCTGATATACAGCTGCCTACCCCCTTCGTAAGTGCAGGTCCTAAATGAGCTTTTTTCTCTGTTCCCTCACCACAATCCAGATTCTTTCGGGGAGTTATCAGTACAGTAACCATACCAGGAAGTACTTAATTTATTAAGCTACTGCTTTTCTTAATCTCAGTGCAGATATTTACTGATAAACACCTACCTACGCAGCATGTTCATGTCGTTCCTGAATGACCTTTTTTCTCTGTTCCCACAAAACAATCCAGACTCTTTTGGGGAGGTACCAGTACAGTATCCATACCAGGAAGGAGTAAATTTATTAAGCTACTGCTTTTCTTAATCTCAGTGGAGATATTTACTGATAAACAGCTACCTACACAGCATGTTCATGTCGTTCCTAAATGAGCTTTTATCTCTCTCCCCTCACCACAAATCAGATTCTTCTGAGGACTTCCCAGTACATTATCCTTTCCCCTGTGTAATTACCTTATCAAGCTCCAGCTGTTTTTATTCTCAGAAGGTTTACTCCCTGATATACAGCTGCCTACCCCCTTCGTAAGTGCAGGTCCTAAATGAGCTTTTTCTCTGTTCCCTCACCACAATCCAGATTCTTTTGGGGAGTTACCAGTACAGTAACCATACCAGGAAGTACTTAATTTTTTAAGCTACTGCTTTTATTAATCTCAGTGGAGATATTTACTGATAAACAGCTACCTACGCAGCATGTTCATGTCGTTCCTAAATGAGCTTTTATCTCTCTCCCCTCACCACAAATCAGATTCTTCTGAGGAGTTCCCAGTACATTATACTTTCCCCTGTGTAATTACCTTAACAAGCTCCAGCTGTTTTTATTCTCAGAAGGATTACTCCCTGATATACAGCTGCCTACCCCCTTCGTAAGTGCAGGTCTTAAATGAGCTTTTTTCTCTGTTCCTTCAACACAATCCAGATTCTTTTGGGGAGTTACCAGTACAGTAACCATACCAGGAAGTACTTAATTTATTAAGATACTGCTTTTCTTAATCTCAGTGGAGATATTTACTGAAAAACAGCTACTTACGCAGCATGTTCATGTCGTTCCTAAATGAGCTTTTTTCTCTGTTCCCTTACCACAATCCAGATTCTTTTGGGGAGTTACCAGTACAGTAACCATACCAGGAAGTACTTAATTTATTAAGCTACTGCTTTTCTTAATCTCAGTGGAGATATTTACTCATAAACAGCTACCTACGCAGCATGTCCATGTCGTTCCTAAATGAGCTTTTATCTCTCTCCCCTCACCACAAATCAGATTCTTCTGAGGATTTCCCAGTACATTATCCTTTCCCCTGTGTAATTACCTTAAGAAGCTCCAGCTCTTTTTATTCCTAGAAGGTTTACTCCCTGATATACAGCTGCCTACCCTCTTCGTAAGTGCAGGTCCTAAATGAGCTTTTTTCTCTGTTCCCTCACCACAATCCAGATTCTTTTGGGGAGTTACCAGTACAGTAACCATACCAGGAAGTACTTAATTTATTAAGCTACTGCTTTTCTTAATCTCAGTGGTGATATTGACTGATAGACAGCTACCTACGCAGCATGTCCATGTCGTTCCTTAATGAGCTTTTATCTCTCTCCCCTCACCACAAATCAGATTCTTCTGAGTAGTTCCCAGTACATTATCCTTTCCCCTGTGTAATTACCTTAACAAGCTCCAGCTGTTTTTATTCTCAGAAGGTTTACTCCCTGATATACTGGGGCCTACCCCCTTCGTAAGTGCAGGTCTTAAATGAGCTTTTTTCTCTGTTCCCTCACCACAATCCAGATTCTTTTGGGGAGTTACCAGTACAGTATCCATACCAGGAAGTACTTAAATTATTAAGCTACCTCTTTTCTTAATCTCAGTGGAGATATTTACTGATAAACTGCTACCTACGCAGCATGTTCATGTCGTTCCTAAATGAGCTTTTATCTCTCTCCCCTCTCCACAAATCAGATTCTTCTGAGGAGTTCCCAGTACATTATCCTTTCCCCTGTGTAATTACCTTAACAAGCTCCAGCTGTTTTTATTCTCAGAAGGTTTACTCCCTGATATACAGCTGCCTACCCCCTTCGTAAGTGCAGGTCCTAAATGAGCATTTTTCTCTGTTCCCTCACCACAATCCAGATTCTTTTGGGGAGTTACCAGTACAATATCCATACAGGGAGTACTTAATTTATTAAGCTACTGCTTTTCTTAATCTCAGTGGAGATATTGACTGATAAACAGCTACCTACGCAGCATGTCCATGTCGTTCCTTAATGAGCTTTTATCTCTCTCCCCTCACCACAAATCAGATTCTTCTGAGGAGTTCCCAGTACATTATCCTTTCCCCTGTGTAATTACCTTAACAAGCTCCAGCTGTTTTTATTCTCAGAAGGTTTACTCCCTGATATACAGCTGCCTACCCCCTTCGTAAGTGCAGGTCCTAAATGAGCTTTTTTCTCTGTTCCCTCACCACAATCCAGATTCTTTTGGGGAGTTACCAGTACAGTAACCATACCAGGAAGTACTTAATTTATTAAGCTACTGCTTTTCTTAATCTAATTGGAGATATTTACTGATAAACAGCTACAAACGCAGCATATTTATGTCGTTCCTAAATGAGCTTTTATCTCTCTCCACTCACCACAAATCAGATTCTTCTGAGGAGTTCCCAGTACATTATCCTTTCCCCTGTGTAATTACCTTAACAAGCTCCAGCTGTTTTTATTCTCAGAAGGTTTACTCCCTGATATACAGCTGCCTACCCCCTTCGTAAGTGCAGGTCCTAAATGAGCTTTTTTCTCTGTTCCCTCACCACAATCCAGATTCTTTTGGGGAGTTACCAGTACAATATCCATACAGGGAGTACTAAATTTATTAAGCTACTGCTTTTCTTAATCTCAGTGGAGATATTGACTGATAAACAGCTACCTACGCAGCATGTCCATGTCGTTCCTTAATGAGCTTTTATCTCTCTCCCCTAACCACAAATCAGATTCTTCTGAGGAGTTCCCAGTACATTACCCTTTCCCCTGTGTAATTACCTTAACAAGCTCCAGCTGTTTTTATTCTCAGAAGGTTTACTCCCTGATATACAGCTGCCTAGCCCCTTCGTAAGTGCAGGTCCTAAATGAGCTTTTTTCTCTGTTCCCTCACCACAATCCAGATTCTTTTGGGGAGTTACCAGTAGAGTAACCATACCAGGAAGTACTTAATTTATTAAGCTACTGCTTTTCTTAATCTCAGTGGAGATATTTACTGATAAACAGCTACCTACGCAGCATGTTCATGTCGTTCCTAAATGAGCTTTTATTTCTCTCCCCTCACCACAAATCAGATTCTTCTGAGGAGTTCCCAGTACATTATCCTTTCCCCTGTGTAATTACCTTAACAAGCTCCAGCTGTTTTTATTCTCAGAAGGTTTACTCCCTGATATACAGCTGCCTACCCCCTTCGTAAGTGCAGGTCCTAAATGAGCTTTTTTCTCTGTTCCCTCACCACAATCCAGATTCTTTCGGGGAGTTATCAGTACAGTAACCATACCAGGAAGTACTTAATTTATTAAGCTACTGCTTTTCTTAATCTCAGTGCAGATATTTACTGATAAACACCTACCTACGCAGCATGTTCATGTCGTTCCTAAATGACCTTTTTTCTCTGTTCCCACAAAACAATCCAGACTCTTTTGGGGAGGTACCAGTACAGTATCCATACCAGGAAGGAGTAAATTTATTAAGCTACTGCTTTTCTTAATCTCAGTGGAGATATTTACTGATAAACAGCTATCTACGCAGCTTGTCCATGTCGTTCCTAAATGAGCTTTTATCTCTCTCCCCTCACCACAAATCAGATTCTTCTGAGGAGTTCCCAGTACATTATCCTTTCCCCTGTGTAATTACCTTAACAAGCTCCAGCTGCTTTTATTGTCAGAATCGATACTCCCTGATATACAGCTGCCTACCCCCTTCGTAAGTGCAGCTCATATATGAGCTTTTTTCTCTGTTCCCTCACCACAATCTAGACTCTTTTGGGGAGTTACCAGTACAGTATCCATAGCAGGAAGTACTTAATTTATTAAGCTACTGCTTTTCTTAATCTCAGTGGAGATATTTACTGATAAACAACTACATATGCAGCAACTTCATGTCTTTCCTAAATGAGCTTTTATCTCTCTCCCCTCACCACAAATCAGATTCTTCTGAGGAGTTCCCAGTACATTATCCTTTCCCCTGTGTAATTACCTTAACAAGCTCCAGCTGTTTTTATTCTCAGAAGGTTTACTCCCTGATATACAGCTGTCTACCCCCTTCGTAAGTGCAGGTCCTAAATGAGCTTTTTTCTCTGTTCCCTCACCACAATCCAGATTCTTTTGGGGAGTTACCAGTACAGTATCCATACAATGAGTACTTAATTTGTTAAGCTACTGCTTTTCTTAATCTCAGTGGAGATATTTACTCATGAACAGCTACCTACGCAGCATGTCCATGTCGTTCCTAAATGAGCTTTTATCTCTCTCCCCTCACCACAAATCAGATTCTTCTGAGGAGTTCCCAGTACATTATCCTTTCCCCTGTGTAATTACCTTAACAAGCTCCAGCTGTTTTTATTCTCAGAAGGTTTACTCCCTGATATACAGCTGCCTACCCCCTTCGTAAGTGCAGGTCCTAAATGAGCTTTTTTCTCTGTTCCCTCACCACAATCCAGATTCTTTTGGGGAGTTACCAGTACAGTAACCATACCAGGAAGTACTTAATTTATTAAGCTACTGCTTTTCTTAATCTCATTGGAGATATTTACTGATATACAGCTACCTATGCAGAATGTTCATGTCGTTCCTAAATGAGCTTTTTTCTCTGTTCCCACACCACAGTCCAGAATCTTTTGGGGAGGTACCAGTACAGTATCCATACCAGGAAGTACTTAATTTATTAAGCTACTGCTTTTCTTAATCTCAGTGGAGATATTTACTGATAAACAGCTACGTATGCAGCATGTTCATGTCGTTCCTAAATAAGCTTTTATCTCTCTGCCCTCACAACAAATCAGATTCTTCTGAGGAGTTCCCAGTACATTATCCTTTCCCCTGTGTAATTACCTTAACAAGCTCCAGCTGTTTTTATTCTCAGAAGGTTTACTCCCTGATATACAGCTGCCTACCCCCTTCATAAGTGCAGGTCCTAAAGGAGCTTTTTTCTCTGTTCCCTCACCACAATCCAGATTCTTTTGGGGAGTTACTAGTACAGTAACCATACCAGGAAGTACTTAATTTATTAAGCTACTGCTTTTCTTAATCTCAGTGGAGATATTTACTGATATACAGCTACCTACGCAGCATGTTCATGTCGTTCCTAAATGAGCTTTTTTCTCTGTTCCCACACCACAGTCCAGACTCTTTTGGGGAGGTACCAGTACAGTATCCATACCAGGAAGTACTTAATTTATTAAGCTACTGCTTTTCTTAATCTCAGTGGAGATATTTACTGATAAACAGCTACGTATGCATCATGTTCATATCGTTCCTAAATGAGCTTTTATCTCTCTCCCCTCACCACAAATCAGATTCTTCTGAGGAGTTCCCAGTACATTATCCTTTCCCCTGTGTAATTACCTTAACAAGCTCCAGCTGTTTTTATTGTCGGAATCGATACTCCCTGATATACAGCCGCCTACGCCCTTCGTAAGTGCAGCTCATATATGAGCTTTTTTCTCTGTTCCCTCACCACAATCCAGATTCTTTTGGGGAGTTACCAGTACAGTAACCATACAAGGACGTACTTAATTTATTAAGCGACTGCTTTTCTTAATCTCAGTGGAGATATTTACTGATAAACAGCTACCTACGCAGCATGTTCATGTCGTTCCTAAATGAGCATTTATCTGTCTCCATTCACCACAAATCAGATTCTTCTGAGGAGTTCCGAGTACATTACCCTTTCCCCTGTGTAATTACCTTAACAAGCTCCAGCTGTTTTTATTCTCAGAAGGTTTACTCCCTGATATACAGCTGCCTACCCCCTTCGTAAGTGCAGGTCCTAAATGAGCTTATTTATCTGTTCCCTCACCACAATCCAGATTCTTTGGGGAGTTACCAGTACAATATCAATAGCAGGAAGTACTTAATTTATTAAGCTACTGCTTTTCTTAATCTCAGTGGAGATATTTACTGATAAACAGCTACGTATGCAGCATGTTCATGTCGTTCCTAAATGAGCTTTTATCTCTCTCCCCTCACCACAAATCAGATTCTTCTGAGGAGTTCCCAGTACATTATACTTTCCCCTGTGTAATTACCTTAACAAGCTCCAGCTGTTTTTATTCTCAGAAGGTTTACTCCCTGATATACAGCTGCCTACCCCCTTCGTAAGTGTAGGTCTTAAATGAGCTTTTTTCTCTGTTCCCTCACCACAATCCAGATTCTTTTGGGGAGTTACCAGTACAGTATCCATACCAGGAAGTACTTAATTTATTAAGCTACTGCTTTTCTTAATCTCATTGGAGATATTTACTGATATACAGCTACGTATGCAGCATGTTCATGTCGTTCCTAAATGAGCTTTTTTCTCTGTTCCCACACCACAGTCCAGACTCTTTTGGGGAGGTACCAGTAGAGTATCCATACCAGGAAGTACTTAATTTATTAAGCTACTGCTTTTCTTAATCTCAGTGGAGATATTTACTGATAAACAGCTACGTATGCAGCATGTTCATGACGTTCCTAAATGAGCTTTTATCTCTCTCCCCTCACCACAAATCAGGTTCTTCTGAGGAGTTCCTAGTATATTATCCTTTCCCCTGTGTAATTACCTTAACAAGCTCCAGCTGTTTTTATTGTCAGAATCGATACTACCTGATATACAGCTGCCTACGCCCTTCGTAAGTGCAGCTCATATATGAGCTTTTTTCTCTGTTCCCTCACCACAATCCAGATTCTTTTGGGGAGTTACCAGTACAGTAACCATACCAGGAAGTACTTAATTTATTAAGCTACTGCTTTTCTTAATCTCAGTGGAGATATTTACTGATAAACAGCTACCTACGCATCATGTTCATGTCGTTCCTAAATGAGCATTTATCTGTCTCCCCTCACCAAAAATCAGATTCTTCTGAGGAGTTCCCAGTACATTATCCTTTCCCCTGTGTAATTACCTTAACAAGCTCCAGCTGTTTTTATTCTCAGAAGGTTTACTCCCTGATATACAGCTGCCTACACCCTTCGTAAGTGCAGGTCCTAAATGAGCTTTTTTCTCTGTTCCCTCACCACAATCCAGATTCTTTGGGGAGTTACCAGTACAATATCAATAGCAGGAAGTACTTAATTTATTAAGCTACTGCTTTTCTTAATCTCAGTGGAGATATTTACTGATAAACAGCTACGTATGCAGCATGTTCATGTCGTTGCTAAATGAGCTTTTTTCTGTCTCCCCTCAATACGAATCAGATTCTTCTGAGGAGTTCCCCGTACATTATCCTTTCCCCTGTGTAATTACCTTAACAAGCTCCAGCTGTTTTTATTCTCAGAAGGTTTACTCCCTGATATACACCTGCCTACCCCCTTCGTAAGTGCAGGTCCTAAATGAGCTTTTTTCTCTGTTCCCTCACCACAATCCAGATTCCTTTGGGGAGTTACCAGTACAGTATCCATAGCAGGAAGTACTTAATTTATTAAGCTACTCATTTTCTTAATCTCAGTGGAGATATTTACTGATAAACAGCTACGTAGGCAGCATGTTCATGTCGTTCCTAAATGAGATTTTTTCTCTGTTCCCACACCACAGTCCAGACTATTTTGGGGAGGTACCAGTACAGTATCCATACCAGGAAGTACTTAATTTATTATGCTACTGCTTTTCTTAATCTCAGTGGAGATATTTACTTATAAACAGCTACGTATGCAGCATGTTCATGTCGTTCCTAAATGAGCTTTTATCTCTCTCCCCTCACCAAAAATCAGATTCTTCTGAGGACTTCCCAGTACATTATCCTTTCCCCTGTGTAATTACCTTAACAAGCTCCAGCTGTTTTTATTGTCAGAATCGATACTCATTGATATACAGCTGCCTACGCCCTTCATAAGTGCAGCTCATATATGAGCTTTTTTCTCTGTTCCCTCACCACAATCCAGATTCTTTTGGGGAGTTACCAGTACAGTATCCATAGCAGGAAGTACTTAATTTATTAAGCTACTCCTTTTCTTAATCTCAGTGGAGATATTTACTGATAAACAGATACGTATGCAGCATGTTCATGTCGTTCCTAAATGAGCTTTTATCTCTCTCCCCTCACGACAAACAGATTGTTCTGAGGAGTTCCCAGTATACTATCCTTTCCCCTGTGTAATTACCTTAACAAGCTCCAGCTGTTTTTATTCTCAGAAGGTTTACTCCCTGATATATAGCTGCCTAACCCCTTCTTAAGTGCAGGTACTAAATGAGCTTTTTTCTCTGTTCCCTCACCGCAATCCAGATTCTTTTGGGGAGTTACCAGTACAGTAACCATACCAGGAAGTACTTAATTTATTAAGCTACTGCTTTTCTTAATCTCAGTGGAGATATTTACTGATAAACAGCTACCTACGCAGCATATTCATGTCGTTCCTAAATGAGCTTTTTTCTCTGTTCCTTCACCACAATCCAAATTCTTTTGGGGAGGTACCAGTACAGTATCCATACCAGGAAGTACTTAATTTATTAAACTACTGCTTTTCTTAATCTCAGTGGAGATATTTACTGATAAACAGCTACGTATGCAGCATGTTCATGTCGTTCCTAAATACGCTTTTATCTCTCTCCCCTCACCACAAATCAGATTCTTCTGAGGAGTTCCCAGTACATTATCCTTTCCCCTGTGTAATTACCTTAACAAGCTCCAGCTGTTTTTATTCTCAGAAGGTTTACTCCCTGATATACAGCTGCCTACCCGCTTCGTAAGTGCAGGTCTTAAATGAGCTTTTTTCTCTGTTACCTCACCACAATCCAGATTCTTTTGGGGAGTTACCAGCACAGTAACCATACCAGGAAGTACTTAATTTATTAAGCTACTGCTTTTCTTAATCTCAGTGGAGATATTTACTGATATACAGCTACCTACGCAGCATGTTCATGTCGTTCCTAAATGAGATTTTTTCTCTGTTCCCACACCACAGTCCAGACTATTTTGGGGAGGTACCAGTACAGTATCCATACCAGGAAGTACTTAATTTATTAAGCTACTGCTTTTCTTAATCTCATTGGAGATATTTACTGATAAACAGCTACGTATGCAGCATGTTCATGTCGTTCCTAAATGAGCTTTTATCTCTCTCCCCTCACCAAAAATCAGATTCTTCTGAGGACTTCCCAGTACATTATCCTTTCCCCTGTGTAATTACCTTAACAAGCTCCAGCTGTTTTTATTGTCAGAATCGATACTCATTGATATACAGCTGCCTACGCCCTTCATAAGTGCAGCTCATATATGAGCTTTTTTCTCTGTTCCCTCACCACAATCCAGATTCTTTTGGGGAGTTACCAGTACAGTAACCATACCAGGAAGTACTTAATTTATTAAGCTACTGCTTTTCTTAATCTCAGTGGAGATATTTACTGATAAACAGCTACCTACGCAGCATGTTCATGTCGTTCCTAAATGAGCATTTATGTCTCCCCTCACCACAAATCAGATTCTTCTGAGGAGTTCCCAGTACATTATCCTTTCCCCTGTGTAATTACCTTAACAAGCTCCAGCTGTTTTTATACTCAGAAGGTTTATTCCCTGATACACAGCTGCCTACCCCCTTCATAAGTGCAGGTCCTAAATGAGCTTTTTTCTCAGTTCCCTCACCACAATCCAGATTCTTTTGGGGAGTTACCAGTACAGTAACCATACCAGGAAGGACCTAATTTATTAAGCTACTGCTTTTCTTAATCTCAGTGGAGATATTTACTGATAAATAGCTACCTACGCAGCATGTTCATGTCGTTCCTAAATGAGCTTTTATCTCTCTCCCCTCACCACAAATCAGATTCTTCTGAGGAGTTCCCAGTACATTATCCTTTCCCCTGTGTAATTACCTTAACAAGCTCCAGCTGTTTTTATTCTCAGAAGGTTTACTCCCTGATATACAGCTGCCTACGCCCCTCGTAAGTGCAGGTCCTAAATGAGCTTTTTTCTCTGTTCCCTCACCACAATCCAGATTCTTTTGGGGAGTTACCAGTACAGTAACCATACCAGGAAGTACTTAATTTATTAAGTTACTCCTTTTCTTAATCTCAGTGGAGATATTTACTGATAAACAGCTACCTACGGAGCATGTTCATGTCGTTCCTAAATGAGCTTTTTTCTCTGTTCCCTCACCACAATCCAGATTTTTTTGGGGAGTTACCAGTACAGTATCCATACCAGGAAGTACTTAATTTATTAAGCTACTGCTTTTCTTAATCTCAGTGGAGATATTTCCTCATAAATAGCTACCTACGCATCATGTCCATGTCGTTCCTAAATGAGCTTTTATCTTTCTCCCCTCACCACAAATCAGATTCTTCTGAGGAGTTCCCAGTACATTATCCTTTCCCCTGCGTAATTACCTTAACAAGCTCCAGCTGTTTTTATTCTCAGAAGGTTTACTCCCTGATATACAGCTGCCTACCCCCTTCGTAAGTGCAGGTCCTAAATGAGCTTTTTTCTCTGTTCCCTCACCACAATCCAGATTCTTTGCGGAGTTACCAGTAGAGTAACCATACCAGGAAGTACTTAATTTATTAAGCTACTGCTTTTCTTAATCTCAGTGGAGATATTTACTGATAAACCGCTACCTATGCAGCATTTTCATGTCGTTCCTAAATGAGCTTTTATCTCTCTCCCCTCACCACAACTCAGATTCTTCTGAGGAGTTCCCAGTACATTATCCTTTCCCCTGTGTAATTACCTTAACAAGCTCCAGCTGTTTTTATTCTCAGAAGGTTTACGCCCTGATATACTGCTGCCTACCCCCTTCGTATGTGCTGGTCCTAAATGAGCTTTTTTCTCTGTTCCCTCACCACAATCCAGATTCTTTTGGGGAGTTACCAGTACAGGAACCATACCAGGAAGTACTTAATTTATTAAGCTTCTGCTTTTCTTAATCTCAGTGGAGATATGTACTGATAAACAGCTACCTACGCAGCATGTTCATGTCGTTCCTAAATGAGCTTTTATCTCTCTCCCCTCACCACAAATCAGATTCTTCTGAGGAGTTCCTAGTACATTATCCTTTCCCCTGTGTAATTACCTTAACAAGCTCCAGCTGTTTTTATTCTCAGAAGGATTACTCCCTGATATACAACTGCCTACCCCCTTCGTAAGTGCAGGTCCTAAATGAGCTTTTTTCTCTGTTCCCTCACCACAATCCAGATTCTTTTGGGGACTTACCAGTACAGTAACCATACCAGGAAGTACTTAATATATTAAGCTATTGCTTTTCTTAATCTCAGTGGAGATATTTACTGATAAACAGCTACCTACACAGCATGTTCATGTCGTTCCTAAATGAGCATTTATCTCTCTCCCTTCACCACAAATCAGATTCTGCTGAGGAGTTCCCAGTACATTATCCTTTCCCCTGTGTAATTACCTTAACAAGCTCCAGCTGTTTTTATTCTCAGAAGGTTTACTCCCTGATACACAGCTGCCTACCCCGTTCGTAAGTGCAGGTCTTAAATGAGCTTTTTTCTCTGTTCCCTCACCACAATCCAGATTCTTTTGGGGAGTTACCAGTACAGTAACCATACCAGGAAGTACTTAATTTATTAAGCTACTGCTTTTCTTAATCTCAGTGTAGATATTTACTGATAAACAGCTACGTACGCAGCATGTTCATGTCGTTCTTAAATGAGCTTTTATCTCTCTCCACTCACCACAAATCAGATTCTTCTGAGGAGTTCCCAGTACATTATCCTTTCCCCTGTGTAATTACCTTAACAACCTCCAGCTGTTTTTATTCTCAGAAGGTTTACTCCCTGATATACAGCAGCCTACCCCCTTCGTAAGGCCAGGTCATAAATGAGCTTTTTTCTCTCTTCCCTCACCACAATCCAGATTCTTTTGGGGACTTACCAGTACAGTAACCATACCAGGAAGTACTTAATTTATTAAGCTACTGCTTTTCTTAATCTCAGTGGATATATTTACTGATAAACAGCTACCTACACAGCATGTTCATGTCGTTCCTAAATGAGCTTTTACCTCTCTCCCCTCACCACAAATCAGATTCTTCTGAGGAGCTCCCAGTACATTATCCTTTCCCCTGTGTAATTACCTTAACAAGCTCCAGCTGTTTTTATTCTCAGAAGGTTTACTCCCTGATATACAGCTGCCTACCCCCTTCGTAAGTGCAGGTCCTAAATGAGCTTTTTTCTCTGTTCCCTCACCACAATCCAGATTCTTTTGGGGAGTTACCAGTACAGTATCCATACCAGGAAGTACTTAATTTATTAAGCTACTGCTTTTCTTAATCTCAGTGGAGATATTTACTGATAAACAGCTACCTACTCAGCATGTTCATGTCGTTCCTAAATGACCTTTTATCTCTCTCCCCTCACCAAAAATCAGATTCTTCTGAGGAGTTCCCAGTACATTATCCTTTCCCTTGTTTAATTACCTTAACAAGCTCCAGCTGTTTTCATTCTCAGAAGGTTTACTCCCTGATATACAGCTGCCTACCCCCTTCGTAGGTGCAGGTCCTAAATGAGCTTTTTTCTCTGTTCTCTCACCACAATCCAGATTCTTTTGGGGAGTTACCAGTACAGTAACCATACCAGGAAGTAATTTATTAAGCTACTGCTTTTCTTAATCTCAGTGGAGATATTTACTGATAAACAGCTACCTACGCAGCATGTTCATGTAGTTCCTAAATGAGCTTTTATCTCTCTCCCCTCACCACAAATCAGATTCTTCTGAGGAGTTCCCAGTACATTATCCTTTCCACTGTGTAATTACCTTAACAAGCTCCAGCTGTTTTTATTCTGAGAATCGATACTTCCTGATATACAGCTGCATACCCCCTTCGTAAGTGCAGCTCATAAATGAGCTTTTTTCTCTGTTCCCTCACCACAATCCAGATTCTTTTGGGGAGTTACCAGTACAGTAACCATACCAGGAAGTACTTAATTTATTAAGCTACTGCTTTTCTTAATCTCAGTGGAGATATTTACTGATAAACAGCTACCTACGCAGCATATTCATGTCGTTCCTAAATGAGGTTTTTTCTCTGTTCCTTCACCACAATCCAAATTCTTTTGGGGAGGTACCAGTACAGTATCCATACCAGGAAGTACTTAATTTATTAAGCTACTGCTTTTCTTAATCTCAGTGGAGATATTTACTGATAAACAGCTACCTACGCAGCATATTCATGTCGTTCCTAAATGAGCTTTTTTCTCTGTTCCCTCACCACAATCCAGATTCTTTTGGGGAGTTACCAGTACAGTAACCATACCAGGAAGTAATTTATTAAGCTACTGCTTTTCATAATCTCAGTGGATTTATTTACTGATAAACAGCTACCTACGCAGCATGTATATGTCATTCCTAAATGAGCTTTTATCTCTCTCCCCTCACCACAAATCAGATTCTTCTGAGGAGTTCCCAGTACATTATCCTTTCCCCTGTGTAATTACCTTAACAAGATCCAGCTGTTTTTCTTCTCAGAAGGTTTACTCCCTGATATACAGATGCCTACCCCCTTCGTTTGTGCAGGTCTTAAATGAGCTTTTTTCTCTCTTCCCTCACCACAATTCAGATTCTTTTGGGGAGTTACCAGTACTGTAACTATAGCAGAAAGTACTTAATTTATTAAGCTACTGCTTTTCTTAACCTCAGTGGAGATATTTACTGATAAACAGCTACCTACGGAGCATGTTCATGTCGTTCCTAAATGAGCTTTTTTCTCTGTTCCCTCACCACAATCCAGATTCTTTTGGGGAGTTGCCAGTACAGTAACCATACCAGGAAGTACTTAATTTATTAAGTTACTGCTTTTCTTAATCTCAGTGGAGATATTTACTGATAAACAGCTACCTACGGAGCATGTTCATGTCGTTCCTAAATGAGCTTTTTTCTCTGTTCCCTCACCACAATCCAGATTCTTTTGGGGAGTTACCAGTACAGTATCCATACCAGGAAGTACTTAATTTATTAAGCTACTGCTTTTCTTAATCTCAGTGGAGATATTTCCTCATAAACAGCTACCTACGCATCATGTCCATGTCGTTCCTAAATGAGCTTTTATCTTTCTCCCCTCACCACAAATCAGATTCTTCTGAGGAGTTCCCAGTACATTATCCTTTCCCCTGTGTAATTACCTTAACAAGCTCCAGCTGTTTTTATTCTCAGAAGGTTTACTCCCTGATATACAGCTGCCTACCCCCTTCGTAAGTGCAGGTCCTAAATGAGCTTTTTTCTCTGTTCCCTCACCACAATCCAGATTCTTTTGGGGAGTTACCAGTACAGTAACCATACCAGGAAGTACTTAATTTATTAAGCTACTACTTTTCTTAATCTCAGTGGAGATATTTACTGATAAACAGCTACCTACGCAGCATGTTCATGTCGTTCCTAAATGAGCTTTTATCTCTCCACCCTCACCACAAATCAGATTCTTCTGAGAAGTTCCCAGTACATTAGCCTTTACCCTGTGTAATTACCTTAACAAGCTCCAGCTGTTTTAATTCTCAGAAGGTTTACTCCCTGATATACATCTGCCTACCCCCTTCGTAAGTGCAGGTACTAAATGAGCTTTTTTCTCTGTTCCCTCACCACAATCCAGATTCTTTTGGGGAGTTACCAGTACAGTAACCATACCAGGGTGTACTTAATTTATTAAGCTACTGCTTTTCTTAATCTCAGTGGAGATATTTACTGATAAACAGCTACCTACACAGCATGTTCATGTCGTTCCTAAATGAGCTTTTATCTCTCTCCCCTCACCACAAATCAGATTCTTCTGAGGAGTTCCCAGTACATTATCCTTTCCCCTGTGTAATTACCTTAACAAGCTCCAGCTGTTTTTATTCTCAGAAGGTTTACTCCCTGATATACAGCTGCCTACCCCCTTCGTAAGTGCAGGTCCTAAATGAGCTTTTTTCTCTGTTCCCTCAACACAATCCAGATTCTTTTGGGAAGTTACCAGTACAGTAACCATACCAGGATGTACTTAATTTATTAAGCTACTGCTTTTCTTAATCTCAGTGGAGATATTTACTGATAAACAGCTACCTACGCAGCATGTTCATGTCATTCCTAAATGAGCTTTTTTCTCTGTTCCCTCACCACAATCCAGATTCTTTTGGGGAGTTTCCAGTACAGTATCCATACCAGGAAGTACTTAATTTATTAAGCTACAGCTTTTCTTAATCTCAGTGGAGATCTTTACTGATAAACAGCTACGTATGCAGCATGTACATGTCGTTCCTAAATGAACTTTTATCTCTCTCCCCTCACCACAAATCAGATTCTTCTGAGGAGTTCCCAGTACATTATCCTTTCCCCTGTGTAATTACCTTAATAAGCTCCAGCTGTTTTTATTCTCAGAAGCGATACTCCCTGATATACAGCTGCCTACCCCCTTCGTAAGTGCAGGTCCTAAATGAGCTTTTTTCTCTGTTCCCTCACCACAATCCAGATTCTTTTGGGGAGTTACCAGTACAGTAACCATAGCAGGAAGTACTTAATTTATTAAGCTACTGCTTTTCTTAATCTCAGTGGAGATATTTACTGATAAACAGCTACGTATGCAGCATGTTCATGTCGTTCCTAAATGAGCTTTTATCTCTCTCCCCTCACCACAAATCAGATTCTTCTGAGGAGTTCCCAGTACATTATCCTTTCCCCTGTGTAATTACCTTAACAAGCTCCAGCTGTTTTTATTCTCAGAAGGTTTACTCCCTGATATACAGCTGCCTACCCCCTTCGTAAGTGCAGGTCCTAAATGAGCTTTTTTCTCTGTTCCCTCACCACAATCCAGATTCTTTTGGGGAGTTACCAGTACAGTAACCATACCAGGAAGTACTTAATTTATTAAGCTACTGCTTTTCTTAATCTCAGTGGAGATATTTACTGATAAACAGCTACCTACGAAGCATGTTCATGTCGTTCCTAAATGAGCTTTTATCTCTCTCCCCTCACCACAAATCAGATTCTTCTGAGGAGTTCCCACTACATTATCCTTTCCCCTGTGTAATTACCTTAACAAGCTCCAGCTGTTTTTATTCTCAGAAGGTTTACTCCCTGATATACAGCTGCCTACCCCCTTCGTAAGTGCAGGTCCTAAATGAGCTTTTTTCTCTGTTCCCTCAACACAATCCAGATTCTTTTGGGAAGTTACCAGTACAGTAACCATACCAGGATGTACTTAATTTATTAAGCTACTGCTTTTCTTAATCTCAGTGGAGATATTTACTGATAAACAGCTACCTACGCAGCATGTTCATGTCGTTCCTAAATGAGCTTTTTTCTCTGTTCCCTCACCACAATCCACATTCTTTTGGGGAGTTACCAGTACAGTATCCATACCAGGAAGTACTTAATTTATTAAGCTACTGCTTTTCTTAATCTCAGTGGATATATTTACTGATAAACAGCTACGTATGCAGCATGTTCATTTCGTTCCTAAATGAGCTTTTATCTCGCTCCCCTCACCACAAATCAGATTCTTCTGAGGAGTTCCCAGTACATTATCCTTTCCCCTGTGTAATTACCTTAACAAGCTCCAGCTGTTTTTATTCTCAGAAGCGATACTCCCTGATATACAGCTGCCTACCCCCTTCGTAATTGCAGGTCCTAAATGGGATTTTTTCTCTGTTCCCTCACCACAATACAGATTCTTTTGGGGAGTTACCAGTACAGTAACCATACCAGGAAGTACTTAATTCATTAAGCTACTGCTTTTCTTAATCTCAGTGGAGACATTTACTGATAAACAGCTACCTACGCAGCATTTTCATGTCGTTCCTAAATGAGCTTTTATCTCTCTCCCCTCTTCACAAATCAGGTTCTTCTGAGGAGTTCCCAGTACATTATCCTTTCCCCTGTGTAATTACCTTAACAAGCTCCAGCTGTTTTTATTCTCAGAAGGTTTACTCCCTGATATACAGCTGCCTACCCCCTTCGTACTTGCCGGATCTAAATGAGCTTTTTTCTCTGTTCCCTCACCACAATCCAGATTTTTATGGGGAGTTACCAGTACAGAATCCATACCAGGAAGTACTTAATTTATTCAGCTACTTCTTTTCTTAATCTCAGTGGAGATATTTACTGATAAACAGCTACGTATGCAGCATGTTCATGTCGTTCCTAATTGAGCTTTTATCTCTCTCCCCTCACCACAAATCAGATTCTTCTGAGGAGTTCCCAGTACATTATCCTTTCCCTTGTGTAATTACCTTAACAAGCTCCACCTGTTTTTATTCTCAGAATCGATACTCCCTGATATACAACTGCCTACACCCTTCGTAAGTGCAGGTCCTAAATGAGCTTTTTTCTCAGTTCCCTCACCACAATCCAGATTCTTTTGGGGAGTTACCAGTACAGTAACCATACCAGGAAGGACCTAATTTATTAAGCTACTGCTTTTCTTAATCTCAGTGGAGATATTTACTGATAAATAGCTACCTACGCAGCATGTTCATGTCGTTCCTAAATGAGCTTTTATCTCTCTCCCCTCACCACAAATCAGATTCTTCTGAGGAGTTCCCAGTACATTATCCTTTCCCCTGTGTAATTACCTTAACAAGCTCCAGCTGTTTTTATTCTCAGAAGGTTTACTCCCTGATATACAGCTGCCTACGCCCCTCGTAAGTGCAGGTCCTAAATGAGCTTTTTTCTCTGTTCCCTCACCACAATCCAGATTCTTTTGGGGAGTTACCAGTACAGTAACCATACCAGGAAGTACTTAATTTATTAAGTTACTCCTTTTCTTAATCTCAGTGGAGATATTTACTGATAAACAGCTACCTACGGAGCATGTTCATGTCGTTCCTAAATGAGCTTTTTTCTCTGTTCCCTCACCACAATCCAGATTCTTTTGGGGAGTTACCAGTACAGTATCCATACCAGGAAGTACTTAATTTATTAAGCTACTGCTTTTCTTAATCTCAGTGGAGATATTTCCTCATAAATAGCTACCTACGCATCATGTCCATGTCGTTCCTAAATGAGCTTTTATCTTTCTCCCCTCACCACAAATCAGATTCTTCTGAGGAGTTCCCAGTACATTATCCTTTCCCCTGCGTAATTACCTTAACAAGCTCCAGCTGTTTTTATTCTCAGAAGGTTTACTCCCTGATATACAGCTGCCTACCCCCTTCGTAAGTGCAGGTCCTAAATGAGCTTTTTTCTCTGTTCCCTCACCACAATCCAGATTCTTTGCGGAGTTACCAGTAGAGTAACCATACCAGGAAGTACTTAATTTATTAAGCTACTGCTTTTCTTAATCTCAGTGGAGATATTTACTGATAAACCGCTACCTATGCAGCATTTTCATGTCGTTCCTAAATGAGCTTTTATCTCTCTCCCCTCACCACAACTCAGATTCTTCTGAGGAGTTCCCAGTACATTATCCTTTCCCCTGTGTAATTACCTTAACAAGCTCCAGCTGTTTTTATTCTCAGAAGGTTTACGCCCTGATATACTGCTGCCTACCCCCTTCGTATGTGCTGGTCCTAAATGAGCTTTTTTCTCTGTTCCCTCACCACAATCCAGATTCTTTTGGGGAGTTACCAGTACAGTAACCATACCAGGAAGTACTTAATTTATTAAGCTTCTGCTTTTCTTAATCTCAGTGGAGATATGTACTGATAAACAGCTACCTACGCAGCATGTTCATGTCGTTCCTAAATGAGCTTTTATCTCTCTCCCCTCACCACAAATCAGATTCTTCTGAGGAGTTCCTAGTACATTATCCTTTCCCCTGTGTAATTACCTTAACAAGCTCCAGCTGTTTTTATTCTCAGAAGGATTACTCCCTGATATACAACTGCCTACCCCCTTCGTAAGTGCAGGTCCTAAATGAGCTTTTTTCTCTGTTCCCTCACCACAATCCAGATTCTTTTGGGGACTTACCAGTACAGTAACCATACCAGGAAGTACTTAATATATTAAGCTACTGCTTTTCTTAATCTCAGTGGAGATATTTACTGATAAACAGCTACCTACACAGCATGTTCATGTCGTTCCTAAATGAGCATTTATCTCTCTCCCTTCACCACAAATCAGATTCTGCTGAGGAGTTCCCAGTACATTATCCTTTCCCCTGTGTAATTACCTTAACAAGCTCCAGCTGTTTTTATTCTCAGAAGGTTTACTCCCTGATACACAGCTGCCTACCCCGTTCGTAAGTGCAGGTCTTAAATGAGCTTTTTTCTCTGTTCCCTCACCACAATCCAGATTCTTTTGGGGAGTTACCAGTACAGTAACCATACCAGGAAGTACTTAATTTATTAAGCTACTGCTTTTCTTAATCTCAGTGGAGATATTTACTGATAAACAGCTACGTACGCAGCATGTTCATGTCGTTCTTAAATGAGCTTTTATCTCTCTCCACTCACCACAAATCAGATTCTTCTGAGGAGTTCCCAGTACATTATCCTTTCCCCTGTGTAATTACCTTAACAACCTCCAGCTGTTTTTATTCTCAGAAGGTTTACTCCCTGATATACAGCAGCCTACCCCCTTCGTAAGGCCAGGTCATAAATGAGCTTTTTTCTCTCTTCCCTCACCACAATCCAGATTCTTTTGGGGACTTACCAGTACAGTAACCATACCAGGAAGTACTTAATTTATTAAGCTACTGCTTTTCTTAATCTCAGTGGATATATTTACTGATAAACAGCTACCTACACAGCATGTTCATGTCGTTCCTAAATGAGCTTTTACCTCTCTCCCCTCACCACAAATCAGATTCTTCTGAGGAGCTCCCAGTACATTATCCTTTCCCCTGTGTAATTACCTTAACAAGCTCCAGCTGTTTTTATTCTCAGAAGGTTTACTCCCTGATATACAGCTGCCTACCCCCTTCGTAAGTGCAGGTCCTAAATGAGCTTTTTTCTCTGTTCCCTCACCACAATCCAGATTCTTTTGGGGAGTTACCAGTACAGTATCCATACCAGGAAGTACTTAATTTATTAAGCTACTGCTTTTCTTAATCTCAGTGGAGATATTTACTGATAAACAGCTACCTACTCAGCATGTTCATGTCGTTCCTAAATGACCTTTTATCTCTCTCCCCTCACCAAAAATCAGATTCTTCTGAGGAGTTCCCAGTACATTATCCTTTCCCTTGTTTAATTACCTTAACAAGCTCCAGCTGTTTTCATTCTCAGAAGGTTTACTCCCTGATATACAGCTGCCTACCCCCTTCGTAAGTGCAGGTCCTAAATGAGCTTTTTTCTCTGTTCTCTCACCACAATCCAGATTCTTTTGGGGAGTTACCAGTACAGTAACCATACCAGGAAGTAATTTATTAAGCTACTGCTTTTCTTAATCTCAGTGGAGATATTTACTGATAAACAGCTACCTACGCAGCATGTTCATGTAGTTCCTAAATGAGCTTTTATCTCTCTCCCCTCACCACAAATCAGATTCTTCTGAGGAGTTCCCAGTACATTATCCTTTCCACTGTGTAATTACCTTAACAAGCTCCAGCTGTTTTTATTCTGAGAATCGATACTTCCTGATATACAGCTGCATACCCCCTTCGTAAGTGCAGCTCATAAATGAGCTTTTTTCTCTGTTCCCTCACCACAATCCAGATTCTTTTGGGGAGTTACCAGTACAGTAACCATACCAGGAAGTACTTAATTTATTAAGCTACTGCTTTTCTTAATCTCAGTGGAGATATTTACTGATAAACAGCTACCTACGCAGCATATTCATGTCGTTCCTAAATGAGGTTTTTTCTCTGTTCCTTCACCACAATCCAAATTCTTTTGGGGAGGTACCAGTACAGTATCCATACCAGGAAGTACTTAATTTATTAAGCTACTGCTTTTCTTAATCTCAGTGGAGATATTTACTGATAAACAGCTACCTACGCAGCATATTCATGTCGTTCCTAAATGAGCTTTTTTCTCTGTTCCCTCACCACAATCCAGATTCTTTTGGGGAGTTACCAGTACAGTAACCATACCAGGAAGTAATTTATTAAGCTACTGCTTTTCATAATCTCAGTGGATTTATTTACTGATAAACAGCTACCTACGCAGCATGTATATGTCATTCCTAAATGAGCTTTTATCTCTCTCCCCTCACCACAAATCAGATTCTTCTGAGGAGTTCCCAGTACATTATCCTTTCCCCTGTGTAATTACCTTAACAAGATCCAGCTGTTTTTCTTCTCAGAAGGTTTACTCCCTGATATACAGATGCCTACCCCCTTCGTTTGTGCAGGTCTTAAATGAGCTTTTTTCTCTCTTCCCTCACCACAATTCAGATTCTTTTGGGGAGTTACCAGTACTGTAACTATAGCAGAAAGTACTTAATTTATTAAGCTACTGCTTTTCTTAACCTCAGTGGAGATATTTACTGATAAACAGCTACCTACGGAGCATGTTCATGTCGTTCCTAAATGAGCTTTTTTCTCTGTTCCCTCACCACAATCCAGATTCTTTTGGGGAGTTACCAGTACAGTATCCATACCAGGAAGTACTTAATTTATTAAGCTACTGCTTTTCTTAATCTCAGTGGAGATATTTACTGATAAACAGCTACCTACGCAGCATGTTCATGTCGTTCCTAAATGAGCATTTATCTGTCTCCCCTTACCACAAATCAGATTCTTCTGAGGAGTTCCCAGTACATTATCCTTTCCCCTGTGTAATTACCTTAACAAGATCCAGCTGTTTTTATTCTCAGAAGGTTTACTCCCTGATATACAGCTGCCTACGCCCCTCGTAAGTGCAGGTCCTAAATGAGCTTTTTTCTCTGTTCCCTCACCACAATCCAGATTCTTTTGGGGAGTTGCCAGTACAGTAACCATACCAGGAAGTACTTAATTTATTAAGTTACTGCTTTTCTTAATCTCAGTGGAGATATTTACTGATAAACAGCTACCTACGGAGCATGTTCATGTCGTTCCTAAATGAGCTTTTTTCTCTGTTCCCTCACCACAATCCAGATTCTTTTGGGGAGTTACCAGTACAGTATCCATACCAGGAAGTACTTAATTTATTAAGCTACTGCTTTTCTTAATCTCAGTGGAGATATTTCCTCATAAACAGCTACCTACGCATCATGTCCATGTCGTTCCTAAATGAGCTTTTATCTTTCTCCCCTCACCACAAATCAGATTCTTCTGAGGAGTTCCCAGTACATTATCCTTTCCCCTGTGTAATTACCTTAACAAGCTCCAGCTGTTTTTATTCTCAGAAGGTTTACTCCCTGATATACAGCTGCCTACCCCCTTCGTAAGTGCAGGTCCTAAATGAGCTTTTTTCTCTGTTCCCTCACCACAATCCAGATTCTTTTGGGGAGTTACCAGTACAGTAACCATACCAGGAAGTACTTAATTTATTAAGCTACAACTTTTCTTAATCTCAGTGGAGATATTTAGTGATAAACAGCTACCTACGCAGCATGTTCATGTCGTTCCTAAATGAGCTTTTATCTCTCCACCCTCACCACAAATCAGATTCTTCTGAGAAGTTCCCAGTACATTAGCCTTTACCCTGTGTAATTACCTTAACAAGCTCCAGCTGTTTTTAATTCTCAGAAGGTTTACTCCCTGATATACATCTGCCTACCCCCTTCGTAAGTGCAGGTACTAAATGAGCTTTTTTCTCTGTTCCCTCACCACAATCCAGATTCTTTTGGGGAGTTACCAGTACAGTAACCATACCAGGGTGTACTTAATTTATTAAGCTACTGCTTTTCTTAATCTCAGTGGAGATATTTACTGATAAACAGCTACCTACACAGCATGTTCATGTCGTTCCTAAATGAGCTTTTATCTCTCTCCCCTCACCACAAATCAGATTCTTCTGAGGAGTTCCCAGTACATTATCCTTTCCCCTGTGTAATTACCTTAACAAGCTCCAGCTGTTTTTATTCTCAGAAGGTTTACTCCCTGATATACAGCTGCCTACCCCCTTCGTAAGTGCAGGTCCTAAATGAGCTTTTTTCTCTGTTCCCTCAACACAATCCAGATTCTTTTGGGAAGTTACCAGTACAGTAACCATACCAGGATGTACTTAATTTATTAAGCTACTGCTTTTCTTAATCTCAGTGGAGATATTTACTGATAAACAGCTACCTACGCAGCATGTTCATGTCATTCCTAAATGAGCTTTTTTCTCTGTTCCCTCACCACAATCCAGATTCTTTTGGGGAGTTTCCAGTACAGTATCCATACCAGGAAGTACTTAATTTATTAAGCTACAGCTTTTCTTAATCTCAGTGGAGATCTTTACTGATAAACAGCTACGTATGCAGCATGTACATGTCGTTCCTAAATGAACTTTTATCTCTCTCCCCTCACCACAAATCAGATTCTTCTGAGGAGTTCCCAGTACATTATCCTTTCCCCTGTGTAATTACCTTAATAAGCTCCAGCTGTTTTTATTCTCAGAAGCGATACTCCCTGATATACAGCTGCCTACCCCCTTCGTAAGTGCAGGTCCTAAATGAGCTTTTTTCTCTGTTCCCTCACCACAATCCAGATTCTTTTGGGGAGTTACCAGTACAGTAACCATAGCAGGAAGTACTTAATTTATTAAGCTACTGCTTTTCTTAATCTCAGTGGAGATATTTACTGATAAACAGCTACGTATGCAGCATGTTCATGTCGTTCCTAAATGAGCTTTTATCTCTCTCCCCTCACCACAAATCAGATTCTTCTGAGGAGTTCCCAGTACATTATCCTTTCCCCTGTGTAATTACCTTAACAAGCTCCAGCTGTTTTTATTCTCAGAAGGTTTACTCCCTGATATACAGCTGCCTACCCCCTTCGTAAGTGCAGGTCCTAAATGAGCTTTTTTCTCTGTTCCCTCACCACAATCCAGATTCTTTTGGGGAGTTACCAGTACAGTAACCATACCAGGAAGTACTTAATTTATTAAGCTACTGCTTTTCTTAATCTCAGTGGAGATATTTACTGATAAACAGCTACCTACGAAGCATGTTCATGTCGTTCCTAAATGAGCTTTTATCTCTCTTCCCTCACCACAAATCACATTCTTCTGAGGAGTTCCCACTACATTATCCTTTCCCCTGTGTAATTACCTTAACAAGCTCCAGCTGTTTTTATTCTCAGAAGGTTTACTCCCTGATATACAGCTGCCTACCCCCTTCGTAAGTGCAGGTCCTAAATGAGCTTTTTTCTCTGTTCCCTCAACACAATCCAGATTCTTTTGGGAAGTTACCAGTACAGTAACCATACCAGGATGTACTTAATTTATTAAGCTACTGCTTTTCTTAATCTCAGTGGAGATATTTACTGATAAACAGCTACCTACGCAGCATGTTCATGTCGTTCCTAAATGAGCTTTTTTCTCTGTTCCCTCACCACAATCCACATTCTTTTGGGGAGTTACCAGTACAGTATCCATACCAGGAAGTACTTAATTTATTAAGCTACTGCTTTTCTTAATCTCAGTGGATATATTTACTGATAAACAGCTACGTATGCAGCATGTTCATTTCGTTCCTAAATGAGCTTTTATCTCGCTCCCCTCACCACAAATCAGATTCTTCTGAGGAGTTCCCAGTACATTATCCTTTCCCCTGTGTAATTACCTTAACAAGCTCCAGCTGTTTTTATTCTCAGAAGCGATACTCCCTGATATACAGCTGCCTACCCCCTTCGTAATTGCAGGTCCTAAATGGGATTTTTTCTCTGTTCCCTCACCACAATACAGATTCTTTTGGGGAGTTACCAGTACAGTAACCATACCAGGAAGTACTTAATTCATTAAGCTACTGCTTTTCTTAATCTCAGTGGAGACATTTACTGATAAACAGCTACCTACGCAGCATTTTCATGTCGTTCCTAAATGAGCTTTTATCTCTCTCCCCTCATCACAAATCAGGTTCTTCTGAGGAGTTCCCAGTACATTATCCTTTGCCCTGTGTAATTACCTTAACAAGCTCCAGCTGTTTTTATTCTCAGAAGGTTTACTCCCTGATATACAGCTGCCTACCCCCTTCGTACTTGCCGGATCTAAATGAGCTTTTTTCTCTGTTCCCTCACCACAATCCAGATTTTTATGGGGAGTTACCAGTACAGAATCCATACCAGGAAGTACTTAATTTATTAAGCTACTTCTTTTCTTAATCTCAGTGGAGATATTTACTGATAAACAGCTACGTATGCAGCATGTTCATGTCGTTCCTAATTGAGCTTTTATCTCTCTCCCCTCACCACAAATCAGATTCTTCTGAGGAGTTCCCAGTACATTATCCTTTCCCCTGTGTAATTACCTTAACAAGCTCCACCTGTTTTTATTCTCAGAATCGATACTCCCTGATATACAACTGCCTACCCCCTTCGTAAGTGCAGGTCCTAAATGAGCTTTTTTCTCTGTTCCCTCACCACAATCCAGATTCTTTTGGGGAGTTACCAGTACAGTAACCATACCAGCAAGTACTTAATTTATTAAGCTACTGCTTGTCTTAATCTCAGTGGAGATATTTACTGATAAACAGCTACCTACGCAGCATGTTCATGTCGTTCCTAAATGAGCTTTTATCTCTCTCCTGTCACCACAAATCAAATCAGATTCTTCTGAGGAGTTCCCAGAACATTATCCTTTCCCCTGTGTAATTAAATTAAAAAGCTCCAGCTGTTTTTATTCTCAGAATGTTTACTCCCTGATGTACAGCTGCCTACCCCCATCGTAAGTGCAGGTCCTAAATGAGCTTTTTTCTCTGTTCCCTCACCACAATCCAGATTCTTTTGGGGAGTTACCAGTACAGTAACCATACCAGGAAGTACTTAATTTATTAAGCTACTGCTTTTCTTAATCTCAGTGGAGATATTTACTGATAAACAGCTACCTACGCAGCATGTTCATGTCGTTCCTAAATGAGCTTTTATCTCTCTCCCCCCACCACAAATCAGATTCTTCTGAGGAGTTCCCAGTACATTATCCTTTCCCATGTGTAATTACCTTAACAAGCTCCAGCTGTTTTTATTCTCAGAAGGTTTACTCCTGATATACAGCTGCCTACCCCCTTCGTAAGTGCAGGTCCTAAATGAGCTTTTTTCTCTGTTCCCTCACCACAATCCAGATTCTTTTGGGGAGTTACCAGTACAGTAACCATACCAGGAAGTAATTAATTTATTAAGCCTCTGCTTTCCTTAATCTCAGTGGAGATATTTAGTGATAAACAGCTACCTACGCAGGATGTTCATGTATTTCCTAAATGAGCTTTTATCTCTCTGCCCTCACCACAAATCATTCTTCTGAGGAGTTCCCAGTTCATTATCCTTTCCCCTGTGTAATTACCTTAACAAGCTCCAGGTGTTTTTATTCCCAGAATGTTTACTCCCTGATATACAGCTGCCTACCCCCTTCGTAAGTGCAGGTCCTAAATGAGCTTTTTTCTCTGTTCCCTCACCACAATCCAGATTCATTTAGGGAGTTACCAGTACAGTAACCATCCAAGAGGTACTTAATTTATTAATCTACTGCTTTTCTTAATCTCAGTGGAGATATTTACTGATAAACAGCTACCTACGCAGCATGTTCATGTCGTTCCTAAATGAGCTTTTATCTCTCTCCCCTCACCACAAATCAGGTTCTTCTGAGGAGTTCCCAGTACATTATCCTTTCCCCTGTGTAATTACCTTAACAAGCTCCAGCTGTTTTTATTCTCAGAAGGTTTACTCCCTGATATACAGCTGCCTACCCCGTTCGTAAGTGCAGGTCATAAATGAGCTTTTTTCTCTGTTCCCTCACCACAATCCAGATTCTTTCGGGGAGTTATCAGTACAGTAACCATACCAGGAAGTACTTAATTTATTAAGCTACTGCTTTTCTTAATCTCAGTGGAGATATTTACTGATAAACACCTACCTACGCAGCATGTTCATGTCGTTCCTAAATGAGCTTTTATCTCTCTCCCCTCACCAAAAATCAGATTCTTCTGAGGAGTTCCCAGTACATTATCCTTTCCCCTGTGTAATTACCTTAACAAGCTCCAGCTGTTTATATTCTCAGAAGGTTTACTCCCTGATATACAGCTGCCTACCCCCTTCGTAAGTGCAGGTCCTAAATGAGCTTTTTTCTCTGTTCCCTCACCACAGTCCAGATTCTTTTGGGGAGTTACCAGTACAGTATCCATACAATGAGTACTTAATTTATTAAGCTACTGCTTTTCTTAATCTCAGTGGAGATATTTACTCATAAACAGCTACCTACGCAGCATGTCCATGTCGTTCCTAAATGAGCTTTTATCTCTCTCCCCTCACCACAAATCAGATTCTTCTGAGGAGTTCCCAGTACATTATCCTTTCCCCTGTTTAATTACCTTAACAAGCTCCAGCCGTTTTTATTCTCAGAAGGTTGACTCCCTGATATACAGCTGCCTACCCCCTTCGTAAGTGCAGGTCCTAAATGAGGTTTTTTCTCTGTTCCCTCACTACAATCCAGATTCTTTTGGGGAGTTACCAGTACAGTAACCATACCAGGAAGTACTTAATTTATTAAGCTACTTCTTTTATTAATCTCAGTGGAGATGTTTCCTGATAAATAGCTACCTACACAGCATGTCCATGTCGTTCCTAAATGAGCTTTTATCTCTCTCCCCTCACCACAAATCACATTCTTCTGAGGAGTTCCCAGTACATTATCCTTTCCCCTGTGTAATTACCTTAACAAGCTCCAGCTGTTTTTATTCTCAGAAGGTTTACTCCCTGATATACAGCTGCCTACCCCCTTCGTAAGTGCAGGTCCTAAATGAGCTTTTTTCTCTGTTCCCTCACCACAATCCAGATTCTTTTGGGGAGTTACCAGTACAGTAACCATACCAGGAAGTACTTAATTTATTAAGCTACTGCTTTTCTTAATCTCAGTGGAGATATTTACTGATAAACAGCTACCTACGCAGCATGTTCATGTCGTTCCTAAATGAGCTTTTATCTCTCTCCCCTCACCACAAATCAGATTGTTCTGAGGAGTTCCCAGTACATTATCCTTTCCCCTGTGTAATTACCTTAACAAGCTCCAGCTCTTTTTATTCTCAGAAGGTTTACTCCCTGATATACAGCTGCCTACCCTCTTCGTAAGTGCAGGTCCTAAATGAGCTTTTTTCTCTGTTCCCTCACCACAATCCATATTCTTTTGGGGAGTTACCAGTACAGTAACCATACCAGGAAGTTCTTAATTTATTAAGCTACTGCTTTTCTTAATCTAAGTGGAGATATTTACTGATAAACAGCTACGTACGCAGCATATTTATGTCGTTCCTAAATGAGCTTTTTTCTCTGTTCCCTCACCACAATCCAGATTCTTTTGGGGAGTTACCAGTACAGTATCCATACCAGGAAGTACTTAATTTATTAAGCTACTGCTTTTCTTAATCTCAGTGGAGATATTTCCTCATAAACAGCTACCTACGCATCATGTCCATGTCGTTCCTAAATGAGCTTTTATCTTTCTCCCCTCACCACAAATCAGATTCTTCTGAGCAGTTCCCAGTACATTATCCTTTCCCCTGTGTAATTACCTTAACAAGCTCCAGCTGTTTTTATTCTCAGAAGGTTTACTCCCTGATATACAGCTGCCTACCCCCTTCGTAAGTGCAGGTCCTAAATGAGCTTTTTTCTCTGTTACCTCACCACAATCCAGATTCTTTTGGGGAGTTACCAGTACAGTAACCATACCAAGAAGTACTTAATTTATTAAGCTACTGCTTTTCTTAATCTCAGTGGAGATATTTACTGATATACAGCTACCTACGCAGCATGTTCATGTCGTTCCTAAATGAGCTTTTTTCTCTGTTCCCACACCACAGTCCAGACTCTTTTGGGGAGGTACCAGTACAGTATCCATACCAGGAAGTACTTAATTTATTAAGCTACTGCTTTTCTTAATCTCAGTGGAGATATTTACTGATAAACAGCTACCTACGCAGCATGTTCATGTCGTTCCTAAATGAGCTTTTATCTCTCTCCCCTCACCACAAATCAGATTCTTCTGAGGAGTTCCCAGTACATTATCCTTTCCCCTGTGTAATTACCTTAACAAGCTCCAGCTGTTTTTATTCTCAGAAGGTTTACTCCCTGATATACTTCTGCCTACCCCCTTCGTAAGTGCAGGTCCTAAATGAGCTTTTTTCTCTGTTCCCTCACCACAATCCAGATTCTTTTGGGGAGTTACCAGTACAGTAACCATACCAGGAATTACTTAATTTATTAAGCTACTGCTTTTCTTAATCTCAGTGGAGATATTTACTGATAAACAGCTACCTACGCAGCATGTTCATGTCGTTCTAAAATGAGTTTTTATCTCTCTCCCCTCACCACAAATCAGATTCTTCTGAGGAGTTTCCCGTACAATATCCTTTCCCCTGTGTAATTACCTTAACAAGCTCCAGCTGTTTTTATTCTCAGAAGGTTTACTCCCTGATATACAGCTTCCTACCCCCTTCGTAAGTGCAGGTCCTAAATGAGCTTTTTTCTCTGTTCGCTCACCACAATCCAGATTCTTTTGGGGAGTTACCCGTACAGTAACCATACCAGGAATTAATTAATTTATTAAGCTACTGCTTTTCTTATTCTCAGTGGAGATATTTACTGATAAACAGCTACGTATGCAGCATGTTCATGTAGTTCCTAAATGAGCTTTTATCTCTCTCCCCTCACCACAAATCAGATTCTTCTGAGGAGTTCCCAGTACATTATCCTTTCCTCTGTGTAATTACCTTAACAAGCTCCAGCTGTTTTTATTCTCAGAAGTGATACTCCCTGATATACAGCTGCCTACCCCCTTCGTAATTGCAGGTACTAAATGAGCTTTTTTCTCTGTTCCCTCACCACAATCCAGGTTCTTTTGGGGAGTTACCAGTACAGTAACCATACCAGGAAGTACTTAATTTATTAAGCTACTGCTTTTCTTAATCTCAGTGGAGATATTTACTGATAAACAGCTACCTACGCAGCACGTTCATGTCGCTCCTAAATGAGCTTTTATCTCTCTCCCCTCAACACAAATCAGATTCTTCTGAGGAGTTCCCAGTACATTATCCTTTCCACTGTGTAATTACCTTAACAAGCTCCAGCTGTTTTTATTCTCAGAAGGTTTACTCCCTGATATACACCTGCCTACCTCCTTCGTAAGTGCCGGTCCTAAATGAGATTTTTTCTCTGTTCACTCACCACAATCCAGATTCTTTTGGGGAGTTACCAGTACAGTAACCATACCAGGAAGTACATAATTTATTAAGCTACTGCTTTTCTTAATGTCAGTATAGATATTTATTGATAAACAGCTACCTACGCAGCATGTTCATGTCGTTCCTAAATGAGCTTTTTTCTCTGTTCCTTCACCAGAATCCAAATTCTTTTGGGGAGGTACCAGTACAGTTTCCATACCAGGAAGTACTTAATTTATTAAACTACTGCTTTTCTTAATCTCAGTGGAGATATTTACTGATAAACAGCTACGTAGGCAGCAAGTTCATGTCGTTCCTAAATAAGCTTTTATCTCTCTCCCCTCACCACAAATCAGATTCTTCTGAGGAGTTCCCAGTACATTATCCTTTCCCCTGTGTAATTACCTTAACAAGCTCCAGCTGTTTTTATTCTCAGAAGGTTTACTCCCTGATATACAGCTGCCTACCCCCTTCGTAAGTGCAGGTCCTAAATGAGCTTTTTTCTCTGTTCCCTCACCACAATCCAGATTCTTTTGGGGAGTTACCAGTACAGTAACCATACCAGGAAGTACTTAATTTATTAAGCTACTGCTTTTCTTAATCTCAGTGGAGATATATACTGATATACAGCTACCTACGCAGCATGTTCATGTCGTTCCTAAATGAGCTTTTTCTCTGTTCCCACACCACAGTCCAGACTCTTTTGAGGAGGTACCAGTACAGTATCCATACCAGGAAGTACTTAATTTATTAAGCTACTGCTTTTCTTAATCTCAGTGGAGATATTTACTGATAAACAGCTACGTATGCAGCATGTTCATGTCGTTCCTAAATGAGCTTTTATCTCTCTGCCCTCACCACAAATCAGATTCTTCTGAGGAGTTCCCAGTACATTATCCTTTCCCCTGTGTAATTACCTTAACAAGCTCCAGCTGTTTTTATTGTCAGAATCGATACTCCCTGATATACAGCTGCCTACGCCCTTCGTAAGTGCAGCTCATATATGAGCTTTTTTCTCTGTTCCCTCACCACAATCCAGATTCTTTTGGGGAGTTACCAGTACAGTAACCATACCAGGAAGTACTTAATTTATTAAGCTACTGCTTTTCTTAATCTCAGTGGAGATATTTACTGATAAATAGCTACCTACACAGCATGTCCATGTCGTTCCTAAATGAGCTTTTATCTCTCTCCCCTCAACACAAATCACATTCTTCTGAGGAGTTCCCAGTACATTATCCTTTCCCCTGTGTAATTACCTTAACAAGCTCCAGCTGTTTTTATTCTCAGAAGGTTTACTCCCTGATATACACCTGCCTACCTCCTTCGTAAGTGCCGGTCCTAAATGAGATTTTTTCTCTGTTCCCTCACCACAATCCAGATTCTTTTGGGGAGTTACCAGTACAGTAACCATACCAGGAAGTACATAATTTATTAAGCTACTGCTTTTCTTAATGTCAGTATAGATATTTATTGATAAACAGCTACCTACGCAGCATGTTCATGTCGTTCCTAAATGAGCTTTTTTCTCTGTTCCTTCACCAGAATCCAAATTCTTTTGGGGAGGTACCAGTACAGTATCCATACCAGGAAGTACTTAATTTATTAAACTACTGCTTTTCTTACTCTCAGTGGAGATATTTACTGATAAACAGCTACGTAGGCAGCATGTTCATGTCGTTCCTAAATAAGCTTTTATCTCTCTCCCCTCACCACAAATCAGATTCTTCTGAGGAGTTCCCAGTACATTATCCTTTCCCCTGTGTAATTACCTTAACAAGCTCCAGCTGTTTTTATTCTCAGAAGGTTTACTCCCTGATATACAGCTGCCTACCCCCTTCGTAAGTGCAGGTCCTAAATGAGCTTTTTTCTCTGTTCCCTCACCACAATCCAGATTCTTTTGGGGAGTTACCAGTACAGTAACCATACCAGGAAGTACTTAATTTATTAAGCTACTGCTTTTCTTAATCTCAGTGGAGATATATACTGATATACAGCTACCTACGCAGCATGTTCATGTCGTTCCTAAATGAGCTTTTTCTCTGTTCCCACACCACAGTCCAGACTCTTTTGAGGAGGTACCAGTACAGTATCCATACCAGGAAGTACTTAATTTATTAAGCTACTGCTTTTCTTAATCTCAGTGGAGATATTTACTGATAAACAGCTACGTATGCAGCATGTTCATGTCGTTCCTAAATGAGCTTTTATCTCTCTGCCCTCACCACAAATCAGATTCTTCTGAGGAGTTCCCAGTACATTATCCTTTCCCCTGTGTAATTACCTTAACAAGCTCCAGCTGTTTTTATTGTCAGAATCGATACTCCCTGATATACAGCTGCCTACGCCCTTCGTAAGTGCAGCTCATATATGAGCTTTTTTCTCTGTTCCCTCACCACAATCCAGATTCTTTTGGGGAGTTACCAGTACAGTAACCATACCAGGAAGTACTTAATTTATTAAGCTACTGCTTTTCTTAATCTCAGTGGAGATATTTACTGATAAATAGCTACCTACACAGCATGTCCATGTCGTTCCTAAATGAGCTTTTATCTCTCTCCCCTCAACACAAATCACATTCTTCTGAGGAGTTCCCAGTACATTATCCTTTCCCCTGTGTAATTACATTAACAAGCTCCAGCTGTTTTTATTCTCAGAAGGTTTACTCCCTGATATACACCTGCCTACCTCCTTCGTAAGTGCCGGTCCTAAATGAGATTTTTTCTCTGTTCACTCACCACAATCCAGATTCTTTTGGGGAGTTACCAGTACAGTAACCATACCAGGAAGTACATAATTTATTAAGCTACTGCTTTTCTTAATGTCAGTATAGATATTTATTGATAAACAGCTACCTACGCAGCATGTTCATGTCGTTCCTAAATGAGCTTTTTTCTCTGTTCCTTCACCAGAATCCAAATTCTTTTGGGGAGGTACCAGTACAGTATCCATACCAGGAAGTACTTAATTTATTAAACTACTGCTTTTCTTAATCTCAGTGGAGATATTTACTGATAAACAGCTACGTAGGCAGCATGTTCATGTCGTTCCTAAATAAGCTTTTATCTCTCTCCCCTCACCACAAATCAGATTCTTCTGAGGAGTTCCCAGTACATTATCCTTTCCCCTGTGTAATTACCTTAACAAGCTCCAGCTGTTTTTATTCTCAGAAGGTTTACTCCCTGATATACAGCTGCCTACCCCCTTCGTAAGTGCAGGTCCTAAATGAGCTTTTTTCTCTGTTCCCTCACCACAATCCAGATTCTTTTGGGGAGTTACCAGTACAGTAACCATACCAGGAAGTACTTAATTTATTAAGCTACTGCTTTTCTTAATCTCAGTGGAGATATATACTGATATACAGCTACCTACGCAGCATGTTCATGTCGTTCCTAAATGAGCTTTTTCTCTGTTCCCACACCACAGTCCAGACTCTTTTGAGGAGGTACCAGTACAGTATCCATACCAGGAAGTACTTAATTTATTAAGCTACTGCTTTTCTTAATCTCAGTGGAGATATTTACTGATAAACAGCTACGTATGCAGCATGTTCATGTCGTTCCTAAATGAGCTTTTATCTCTCTGCCCTCACCACAAATCAGATTCTTCTGAGGAGTTCCCAGTACATTATCCTTTCCCCTGTGTAATTACCTTAACAAGCTCCAGCTGTTTTTATTCTCAGAAGGTTTACTCCCTGATATACAGCTGCCTACCCCCTTCGTAAGTGCAGGTCCTAAATGAGCTTTTTTCTCTGTTCCCTCACCACAATCCAGATTCTTTTGGGGAGTTACCAGTACAGTAACCATACCAGGAAGTACTTAATTTATTAAGCTACTGCTTTTCTTAATCTCAGTGGAGATATTTACTGATAAACAGCTACCTACGCAGCATGTTCATGTCGTTCCTAAATGAGCTTTTATCTCTCTCCCCTCACCACAAATCAGATTGTTCTGAGGAGTTCCCAGTACATTATCCTTTCCCCTGTGTAATTACCTTAACAAGCTCCAGCTCTTTTTATTCTCAGAAGGTTTACTCCCTGATATACAGCTCCCTACCCTCTTCGTAAGTGTAAGTGCAGGTCCTAAATGAGCTTTTTCCTCTGTTCCCTCACCACAATCCATATTCTTTTGGGGAGTTACCAGTACAGTAACCATACCAGGAAGTTCTTAATTTATTAAGCTACTGCTTTTCTTAATCTCAGTGGAGATATTTACTGATAAACAGCTACCTACGCAGCATGTTCATGTCGTTCTTAATGAGCTTTTATGTCTCTCACCTCACCACAAATCAGATTCTTCTGAGGAGTTCCCAGTACATTATACTTTCCCCTGTGTAATTACCTTAACAAGCTCCAGCTGTTTTTATTCTCAGAAGGTTTACTCCCTGATATACAGCTGCCTACCCCCTTCGTAAGTGCCGGTCCTAAATGAGCTTTTTTCTCTGTTCCCTCACCACAATCCAGATTCTATGGTGACTTACCAGTACAGTAACCATACCAGGAAGTACTTAATTTATTAAGCTACTGCTTTTCTTAATCTCAGTGGAGATATTTATTGATAAACTGCTACCTACGCAGCATGTTCATGTTGTTCATAAATGAGCTTTTATCTCTCTCCCCTCACCACAAATCAGATTCTTCTGAGGAATTCCCAGTACATTATCCTTTCCCCTGTGTAATTACCTTAACAAGCTGCAGCTGTTTTTATTTTCAGAAGGTTTACTCCCTGATATACAGCTGCCTACCCCCTTCGTGAGTGCAGGTCCTAAATGAGCTTTTTTCGCTGTTCCCTCACCACAATCCAGGTTCTTTTGGGGAGTTACCAGTACAGTAACCATACCAGGAAGTACTTAATTTATTAAGCTACTGCTTTTCTTAATCTCAGTGGAGATATTTACTGATAAACAGCTACCTACGCAGCATGTTCATGTCGTTCCTAAATAAGCTTTTATCTCGCTCCCGTCACCACAAATCAAATCAGATTCTTCTGAGGAGTTCCCAGTACATTATCCTTTCCCCTGTGTAATTACCTTAACAAGCTCCAGCTGTTTTTATTCTCAGAATGTTTACTCCATGATATACAGCTGCCTACCCCCTTCGTAAGTGCAGGTCATAAATGAGCTTTTTTCTCTGTTCCCTCACCACAATCCAGATTCTTTTGGGGAGTTACCAGTAGAGTAACCATACCAGGAAGTACTTAATTTATTAAGCTACTGCTTTTCTTAATCTCAGTGGAGATATTTACTGATAAACAGCTACGTATGCAGCATGTTCATGTCGTTCCTAAATGAGCTTTTATCTCTCTCCCCTCACCACAAATCAGATTCTTCTTAGGAGATCCCAGTACATTATCCTTTCCCCTGTGTAATTACCTTAACAAGCTCCAGCTGTTTTTATTCTCAGAAGGTTTACTCCCTGATATACAGCTGCCTACCCCCTTCGTAAGTGCAGGTCCTAAATGAGCTTTTTTCTCTGTTCCCTCACCACAATCCAGATTCTTTTGGGGAGTTACCAGTACAGTAACCATACCAGGAAGTACTTAATTTATTAAGCTACTGCTTTTCTTAATCTCAGTGGAGATATTTACTGATAAACAGCTACCTACGCAGCATGTTCATGTCGTTCTTAAATGAGCTTTTATCTCTCTCCCCTCATCACAAATCAGATTCTTCTGAGGAGTTCCCAGTACATTATCCTTTCCCCTGTGTAATTACCTTAACAAGCTCCAGCTGTTTTTATTCTCAGAATGTTTACTCCCTGATATACAGCTGCCTACCCCCTTCGTAAGTGCAGGTCCTAAATGAGCTTTTTTCTCTGTTCCCTCACCACAATCCAGATTCTTTTGGGGAGTTACCAGTACAGTATCCATACCAGGAAGTACTTAATTTATTAAGCTACTGCTTTTCTTAATCTCAGTGGAGATATTTCCTCATAAACAGCTACCTACGCATCATGTCCATGTCGTTCCTAAATGAGCTTTTATCTTTCTCCCCTCACCACAAATCAGATTCTTCTGAGGAGTTCCCAGTACATTATCCTTTCCCCTGTGTAATTACCTTAACAAGCTCCAACTGTTTTTATTCTCAGAAGGTTTACTCCCTGATATACAGCTGCCTACCCCCTTCGTAAGTGCAGGTCTTAAATGAGCTTTTTTCTCTGTTCCCTCACCACAATCCAGATTCTTTTGGGGAGTTCCCAGTACAGTAACCATACCAGGAAGTACTTAATTTATTAAGCTACTGCTTTTCTTAATCTCAGTGGAGATATTTACTGATAAACAGCTACCTACGCACCATGTTCATGTCGTTCCTAAATGAGCTTTTTTCTCTGTTCCTTCACCACAATCCAAATTCTTTTGGGGAGGTACCAGTACAGTATCCATACCAGGAAGTACTTAATTTATTAAACTACTGCTTTTCTTAATCTCAGTGGAGATATTTACTGATAAACAGCTACGTATGCAGCATGTTCATGTCGTTCCTAAATGAGCTATTATCTCTCTCCGCTCACCACAAATCAGATTCTTCTGAGGAGTTCCCAGTACATTATCCATTCCCCTGTGTAATTACCTTAACAAGCTCCAGCTGTTTTTATTCTCAGAAGGTTTACTCCCTGATATACAGCTGCCTACCCCCTTCGTAAGTGCAGGTCCTAAATGAGCTTTTTTCTCTGTTACCTCACCACAATCCAGATTCTTTTGGGGAGTTACCAGTACAGTAACCATACCAAGAAGTACTTAATTTATTAAGCTACTGCTTTTCTTAATCTCAGTGGAGATATTTACTGATATACAGCTACCTACGCAGCATGTTCATGTCGTTCCTAAATGAGCTTTTTTCTCTGTTCCCACACCACAGTCCAGACTCTTTTGGGGAGGTACCAGTACAGTATCCATACCAGGAAGTACTTAATTTATTAAGCTACTGCTTTTCTTAATCTCAGTGGAGATATTTACTGATAAACAGCTACCTACGCAGCATGTTCATGTCGTTCCTAAATGAGCTTTTATCTCTCTCCCCTCACCACAAATCAGATTCTTCTGAGGAGTTCCCAGTACAATATCCTTTCCCCTGTGTAATTACCTTTACAAGCTCCAGCTGTTTTTATTCTCAGAAGGTTTACTCCCTGATATACTGCTGCCTACCCCCTTCGTAAGTGCAGGTCCTAAATGAGCTTTTTTCTCTGTTCCCTCACCACAATCCAGATTCTTTTGGGGAGTTACCAGTACAGTAACCATACCAGGAATTACTTAATTTATTAAGCTACTGCTTTTCTTAATCTCAGTGGAGATATTTACTGATAAACAGCTACCTACGCAGCATGTTCATGTCGTTCTAAAATGAGTTTTTATCTCTCTCCCCTCACCACAAATCAGATTCTTCTGAGGAGTTTCCCGTACAATATCCTTTCCCCTGTGTAATTACCTTAACAAGCTCCAGCTGTTTTTATTCTCAGAAGGTTTACTCCCTGATATACAGCTTCCTACCCCCTTCGTAAGTGCAGGTCCTAAATGAGCTTTTTTCTCTGTTCCCTCACCACAATCCAGATTCTTTTGGGGAGTTACCCGTACAGTAACCATACCAGGAATTAATTAATTTATTAAGCTACTGCTTTTCTTATTCTCAGTGGAGATATTTACTGATAAACAGCTACGTATGCAGCATGTTCATGTCGTTCCTAAATGAGCTTTTATCTCTCTCCCCTCACCACAAATCAGATTCTTCTGAGGAGTTCCCAGTACATTATCCTTTCCTCTGTGTAATTACCTTAACAAGCTCCAGCTGTTTTTATTCTCAGAAGTGATACTCCCTGATATACAGCTGCCTACCCCCTTCGTAATTGCAGGTACTAAATGAGCTTTTTTCTCTGTTCCCTCACCACAATCCAGGTTCTTTTGGGGAGTTACCAGTACAGTAACCATACCAGGAAGTACTTAATTTATTAAGCTACTGCTTTTCTTAATCTCAGTGGAGATATTTACTGATAAACAGCTACCTACGCAGCACGTTCATGTCGCTCCTAAATGAGCTTTTATCTCTCTCCCCTCAACACAAATCAGATTCTTCTGAGGAGTTCCCAGTACATTATCCTTTCCCCTGTGTAATTACCTTAACAAGCTCCAGCTGTTTTTATTCTCAGAAGGTTTACTCCCTGATATACACCTGCCTACCTCCTTCGTAAGTGCCGGTCCTAAATGAGATTTTTTCTCTGTTCACTCACCACAATCCAGATTCTTTTGGGGAGTTACCAGTACAGTAACCATACCAGGAAGTACATAATTTATTAAGCTACTGCTTTTCTTAATGTCAGTATAGATATTTATTGATAAACAGCTACCTACGCAGCATGTTCATGTCGTTCCTAAATGAGCTTTTTTCTCTGTTCCTTCACCAGAATCCAAATTCTTTTGGGGAGGTACCAGTACAGTATACATACCAGGAAGTACTTAATTTATTAAACTACTGCTTTTCTTAATCTCAGTGGAGATATTTACTGATAAACAGCTACGTAGGCAGCATGTTCATGTCGTTCCTAAATAAGCTTTTATCTCTCTCCCCTCACCACAAATCAGATTCTACTGAGGAGTTCCCAGTACATTATCCTTTCCCCTGTGTAATTACCTTAACAAGCTCCAGCTGTTTTTATTCTCAGAAGGTTTACTCCCTGATATACAGCTGCCTACCCCCTTCGTAAGTGCAGGTCCTAAATGAGCTTTTTTCTCTGTTCCCTCACCACAATCCAGATTCTTTTGGGGAGTTACCAGTACAGTAACCATACCAGGAAGTTCTTAATTTATTAAGCTACTGCTTTTCTTAATCTAAGTGGAGATATTTACTGATAAACAGCTACGTACGCAGCATATTTATGTCGTTCCTAAATGAGCTTTTTTCTCTGTTCCCTCACCACAATCCAGATTCTTTTGGGGAGTTACCATTACAGTATCCATACCAGGAAGTACTTAATTTATTAAGCTACTGCTTTTCTTAATCTCAGTGGAGATATTTACTCATAAACAGCTACCTACGCATCATGTCCATGTCGTTCCTAAATGAGCTTTTATCTTTCTCCCCTCACTACAAATCAGATTCTTCTGAGCAGTTCCCAGTACATTATCCTTTCCCCTGTGTAATTTCCTTAACAAGCTCCAGCTGTTTTTATTCTCAGAAGGTTTACTCCCTGATATACAGCTGCCTACCCCCTTCGTAAGTGCAGGTCCTAAATGAGCTTTTTTCTCTGTTACCTCACCACAATCCAGATTCTTTTGGGGAGTTACCAGTACAGTAACCATACCAAGAAGTACTTAATTTATTAAGCTACTGCTTTTCTTAATCTCAGTGGAGATATTTACTGATATACAGCTACCTACGCAGCATGTTCATGTCGTTCCTAAATGAGCTTTTTTCTCTGTTCCCACACCACAGTCCAGACTCTTTTGGGGAGGTACCAGTACAGTATCCATACCAGGAAGTACTTAATTTATTAAGCTACTGCTTTTCTTAATCTCAGTGGAGATATTTACTGATAAACAGCTACCTACGCAGCATGTTCATGTCGTTCCTAAATGAGCTTTTATCTCTCTCCCCTCACCACAAATCAGATTCTTCTGAGGAGTTCCCAGTACATTATCCTTTCCCCTGTGTAATTACCTTAAGAAGCTCCAGCTGTTTTTATTCTCAGAAGGTTTACTCCCTGATATACTGCTGCCTACCCCCTTCGTAAGTGCAGGTCCTAAATGAGCTTTTTTCTCTGTTCCCTCACCACAATCCAGATTCTTTTGGGGAGTTACCAGTACAGTAACCATACCAGGAAGTACTTAATTTATTAAGCTACTGCTTTTCTTAATCTCAGTGGAGATATTTACTGATAAACATCTACCTACGCAGCATGTTCATGTCGTTCTAAAATGAGTTTTTATCTCTCTCCCCTCACCACAAATCAGATTCTTCTGAGGAGTTTCCCGTACAATATCCTTTCCCCTGTGTAATTACCTTAACAAGCTCCAGCTGTTTTTATTCTCAGAAGGTTTACTCCCTGATATACAGCTTCCTACCCCCTTCGTAAGTGCAGGTCCTAAATGAGCTTTTTTCTCTGTTCCCTCACCACAATCCAGATTCTTTTGGGGAGTTACCCGTACAGTAACCATACCAGGAATTAATTAATTTATTAAGCTACTGCTTTTCTTATTCTCACTGGAGATATTTACTGATAAACAGCTACGTATGCAGCATGTTCATGTAGTTCCTAAATGAGCTTTTATCTCTCTCCCCTCACCACAAATCAGATTCTTCTGAGGAGTTCCCAGTACATTATCCTTTCCTCTGTGTAATTACCTTAACAAGCTCCAGCTGTTTTTATTCTCAGAAGTGATACTCCCTGATATACAGCTGCCTACCCCCTTCGTAATTGCAGGTACTAAATTAGCTTTTTTCTCTGTTCCCTCACCACAATCCAGGTTCTTTTGGGGAGTTACCAGTACAGTAACCATACCAGGAAGTACTTAATTTATTAAGCTACTGCTTTTCTTAATCTCAGTGGAGATATTTACTGATAAACAGCTACCTACGCAGCACGTTCATGTCGCTCCTAAATGAGCTTTTATCTCTCTCCCCTCAACACAAATCAGATTCTTCTGAGGAGTTCCCAGTACATTATCCTTTCCCCTGTGTAATTACCTTAACAAGCTCCAGCTGTTTTTATTCTCAGAAGGTTTACTCCCTGATATACACCTGCCTACCTCCTTCGTAAGTGCCGGTCCTAAATGAGATTTTTTCTCTGTTCACTCACCACAATCCAGATTCTTTTGGGGAGTTACCAGTACAGTAACCATACCAGGAAGTACATAATTTATTAAGCTACTGTTTTTCTTAATGTCAGTATAGATATTTATTGATAAACAGCTACCTACGCAGCATGTTCATGTCGTTCCTAAATGAGCTTTTTTCTCTGTTCCTTCACCAGAATCCAAATTCTTTTGGGGAGGTACCAGTACAGTATCCATACCAGGAAGTACTTAATTTATTAAGCTACTGCTTTTCTTAATCTCAGTGGAGATATTTACTGATAAACAGCTACGTATGCAGCATGTTCATGTCGTTCCTAAATGAGCTTTTATCTCTCTGCCCTCACCACAAATCAGATTCTTCTGAGGAGTTCCCAGTACATTATCCTTTCCCCTGTGTAATTACCTTAACAAGCTCCAGCTGTTTTTATTGTCAGAATCGATACTCCCTGATATACAGCTGCCTACGCCCTTCGTAAGTGCAGCTCATATATGAGCTTTTTTCTCTGTTCCCTCACCACAATCCAGATTCTTTTGGGAGTTACCAGTACAGTAACCATACCAGGAAGTACTTAATTTATTAAGCTACTGCTTTTCTTAATCTCAGTGGAGATATTTACTGATAAATAGCTACCTACACAGCATGTCCATGTCGTTCCTAAATGAGCTTTTATCTCTCTCCCCTCAACACAAATCACATTCTTCTGAGGAGTTCCCAGTACATTATCCTTTCCCCTGTGTAATTACCGTAACAAGCTCCAGCTGTTTTTATTCTCAGAAGGTTTACTCCCTGATATACACCTGCCTACCTCCTTCGTAAGTGCCGGTCCTAAATGAGATTTTTTCTCTGTTCACTCACCACAATCCAGATTCTTTTGGGGAGTTACCAGTACAGTAACCATACCAGGAAGTACATAATTTATTAAGCTACTGCTTTTCTTAATGTCAGTATAGATATTTATTGATAAACAGCTACCTACGCAGCATGTTCATGTCGTTCCTAAATGAGCTTTTTTCTCTGTTCCTTCACCAGAATCCAAATTCTTTTGGGGAGGTACCAGTACAGTATCCATACCAGGAAGTACTTAATTTATTAAACTACTGCTTTTCTTAATCTCAGTGGAGATATTTACTGATAAACAGCTCCGTAGGCAGCATGTTCATGTCGTTCCTAAATAAGCTTTTATCTCTCTCCCCTCACCACAAATCAGATTCTTCTGAGGAGTTCCCAGTACATTATCCTTTCCCCTGTGTAATTACCTTAACAAGCTCCAGCTGTTTTTATTCTCAGAAGGTTTACTCCCTGATATACAGCTGCCTACCCCCTTCGTAAGTGCAGGTCCTAAATGAGCTTTTTTCTCTGTTCCCTCACCACAATCCAGATTCTTTTGGGGAGTTACCAGTACAGTAACCATACCAGGAAGTACTTAATTTATTAAGCTACTGCTTTTCTTAATCTCAGTGGAGATATATACTGATATACAGCTACCTACGCAGCATGTTCATGTTGTTCCTAAATGAGCTTTTTCTCTGTTCCCACACCACAGTCCAGACTCTTTTGAGGAGGTACCAGTACAGTATCCATACCAGGAAGTACTTAATTTATTAAGCTACTGCTTTATTTAATCTCAGTGGAGATATTTACTGATAAACAGCTACGTATGCAGCATGTTCATGTCGTTCCTAAATGAGCTTTTATCTCTCTGCCCTCACCACAAATCAGATTCTTCTGAGGAGTTCCCAGTACATTATCCTTTCCCCTGTGTAATTACCTTAACAAGCTCTAGCTGTTTTTATTGTCAGAATCGATACTCCCTGATATACAGCTGCCTACGCCCTTCGTAAGTGCAGCTCATATATGAGCTTTTTTCTCTGTTCCCTCACCACAATCCAGATTCTTTTGGGGAGTTACCAGTACAGTAACCATACCAGGAAGTACTTAATTTATTAAGCTACTGCTTTTCTTAATCTCAGTGGAGATATTTACTGATAAATAGCTACCTACACAGCATGTCCATGTCGTTCCTAAATGAGCTTTTATCTCTCTCCCCTCACCACAAATCACATTCTTCTGAGGAGTTCCCAGTACATTATCCTTTCCCCTGTGTAATTACCTTAACAAGCTCCAGCTGTTTTTATTCTCAGAAGGTTTACTCCCTGATATACAGCTGCCTACCCCCTTCGTAAGTGCAGGTCCTAAATGAGCTTTTTTCTCTGTTCCCTCACCACAATCCAGATTCTTTTGGGAGTTACCAGTACAGTAACCATACCAGGAAGTACTTAATTTATTAAGCTACTGCTTTTCTTAATCTCAGTGGAGATATTTACTGATAAACAGCTACCTACGCAGCATGTTCATGTCGTTCCTAAATGAGCTTTTATCTCTCTCCCCTCACCACAAATCAGATTGTTCTGAGGAGTTCCCAGTACATTATCCTTTCCCCTGTGTAATTACCTTAACAAGCTCCAGCTCTTTTTATTCTCAGAAGGTTTACTCCCTGATATACAGCTCCCTACCCTCTTCGTAAGTGCAGGTCCTAAATGAGCTTTTTCCTCTGTTCCCTCACCACAATCCATATTCTTTTGGGGAGTTACCAGTACAGTAACCATACCAGGAAGTTCTTAATTTATTAAGCTACTGCTTTTCTTAATCTAAGTGGAGATATTTACTGATAAACAGCTACGTACGCAGCATATTTATGTCGTTCCTAAATGAGCTTTTTTCTCTGTTCCCTCACCACAATCCAGATTCTTTTGGGGAGTTACCAGTACAGTATCCATACCAGGAAGTACTTAATTTATTAAGCTACTGCTTTTCTTAATCTCAGTGGAGATATTTCCTCATAAACAGCTACCTACGCATCATGTCCATGTCGTTCCTAAATGAGCTTTTATCTTTCTCCCCTCACCACAAATCAGATTCTTCTGAGGAGTTCCCAGTACATTATCCTTTCCCCTGTGTAATTACCTTAACAAGCTCCAACTGTTTTTATTCTCAGAAAGTTTACTCCCTGATATACAGCTGCCTACCCCCTTCGTAAGTGCAGGTCTTAAATGAGCTTTTTTCTCTGTTCCCTCACCACAATCCAGATTCTTTTGGGGAGTTCCCAGTACAGTAACCATACCAGGAAGTACTTAATTTATTAAGCTACTGCTTTTCTTAATCTCAGTGGAGATATTTACTGATAAACAGCTACCTACGCACCATGTTCATGTCGTTCCTAAATGAGCTTTTTTCTCTGTTCCTTCACCACAATCCAAATTCTTTTGGGGAGGTACCAGTACAGTATCCATACCAGGAAGTACTTAATTTATTAAACTACTGCTTTTCTTAATCTCAGTGGAGATATTTACTGATAAACAGCTACGTATGCAGCATGTTCATGTCGTTCCTAAATGAGCTTTTATCTCTCTCCGCTCACCACAAATCAGATTCTTCTGAGGAGTTCCCAGTACATTATCCATTCCCCTGTGTAATTACCTTAACAAGCTCCAGCTGTTTTTATTCTCAGAAGGTTTACTCCCTGATATACAGCTGCCTACCCCCTTCGTAAGTGCAGGTCCTAAATGAGCTTTTTTCTCTGTTACCTCACCACAATCCAGATTCTTTTGGGGAGTTACCAGTACAGTAACCATACCAAGAAGTACTTAATTTATTAAGCTACTGCTTTTCTTAATCTCAGTGGAGATATTTACTGATATACAGCTACCTACGCAGCATGTTCATGTCGTTCCTAAATGAGCTTTTTTCTCTGTTCCCACACCACAGTCCAGACTCTTTTGGGGAGGTACCAGTACAGTATCCATACCAGGAAGTACTTAATTTATTAAGCTACTGCTTTTCTTAATCTCAGTGGAGATATTTACTGATAAACAGCTACCTACGCAGCATGTTCATGTCGTTCCTAAATGAGCTTTTATCTCTCTCCCCTCACCACAAATCAGATTCTTCTGAGGAGTTCCCAGTACATAATCCTTTCCCCTGTGTAATTACCTTAACAAGCTCCAGCTGTTTTTATTCTCAGAAGGTTTACTCCCTGATATACTGCTGCCTACCCCCTTCGTAAGTGCAGGTCCTAAATGAGCTTTTTTCTCTGTTCCCTCACCACAATCCAGATTCTTTTGGGGAGTTACCAGTACAGTAACCATACCAGGAATTACTTAATTTATTAAGCTACTGCTTTTCATAATCTCAGTGGAGATATTTACTGATAAACAGCTACCTACGCAGCATGTTCATGTCGTTCTAAAATGAGTTTTTATCTCTCTCCCCTCACCACAAATCAGATTCTTCTGAGGAGTTTCCCGTACAATATCCTTTCCCCTGTGTAATTACCTTAACAAGCTCCAGCTGTTTTTATTCTCAGAAGGTTTACTCCCTGATATATAGCTTCCTACCCCCTTCGTAAGTGCAGGTCCTAAATGAGCTTTTTTCTCTGTTCCCTCACCACAATCCAGATTCTTTTGGGGAGTTACCCGTACAGTAACCATACCAGGAATTAATTAATTTATTAAGCTACTGCTTTTCTTATTCTCAGTGGAGATATTTACTGATAAACAGCTACGTATGCAGCATGTTCATGTCGTTCCTAAATGAGCTTTTATCTCTCTCCCCTCACCACAAATCAGATTCTTCTGAGGAGTTCCCAGTACATTATCCTTTCCTCTGTGTAATTACCTTAACAAGCTCCAGCTGTTTTTATTCTCAGAAGTGATACTCCCTGATATACAGCTGCCTACCCCCTTCGAAATTGCAGGTACTAAATGAGCTTTTTTCTCTGTTCCCTCACCACAATCCAGGTTCTTTTGGGGAGTTACCAGTACAGTAACCATACCAGGAAGTACTTAATTTATTAAGCTACTGCTTTTCTTAATCTCAGTGGAGATATTTACTGATAAACAGCTACCTACGCAGCACGTTCATGTCGCTCCTAAATGAGCTTTTATCTCTCTCCCCTCAACACAAATCAGATTCTTCTGAGGAGTTCCCAGTACATTATCCTTTCCCCTGTGTAATTACCTTAACAAGCTCCAGCTGTTTTTATTCTCAGAAGGTTTACTCCCTGATATACACCTGCCTACCTCCTTCGTAAGTGCCGGTCCTAAATGAGATTTTTTCTCTGTTCACTCACCACAATCCAGATTCTTTTGGGGAGTTACCAGTACAGTAACCATACCAGGAAGTACATAATTTATTAAGCTACTGCTTTTCTTAATGTCAGTATAGATATTTATTGATAAACAGCTACCTACGCAGCATGTTCATGTCGTTCCTAAATGAGCTTTTTTCTCTGTTCCTTCACCAGAATCCAAATTCGTTTGGGGAGGTACCAGTACAGTATCCATACCAGGAAGTACTTAATTTATTAAACTACTGCTTTTCTTAATCTCAGTGGAGATATTTACTGATAAACAGCTACGTAGGCAGCATGTTCATGTCGTTCCTAAATAAGCTTTTATCTCTCTCCCCTCACCACAAATCAGATTCTTCTGAGGAGTTCCCAGTACATTATCCTTTCCCCTGTGTAATTACCTTAACAAGCTCCAGCTGTTTTTATTCTCAGAAGTTTTACTCCCTGATATACAGCTGCCTACACCCTTCGTAAGTGCAGGTCCTAAATGAGCTTTTTTCTCTGTTCCCTCACCACAATCCAGATTCTTTTGGGGAGTTACCAGTACAGTAACCATACCAGGAAGTACTTAATTTATTAAGCTACTGCTTTTCTTAATCTCAGTGGAGATATATACTGATATACAGCTACCTACGCAGCATGTTCATGTCGTTCCTAAATGAGCTTTTTCTCTGTTCCCACACCACAGTCCAGACTCTTTTGAGGAGGTACCAGTACAGTATCCATACCTGGAAGTACTTAATTTATTAAGCTACTGCTTTTTTTAATCTCAGTGGAGATATTTACTGATAAACAGCTACATACGCAGCATGTTCATGTCGTTCCTAAATGAGCTTTTATCTCTCTCCCCTCACCACAAATCAGATTCTTCTGAGGAGTTCCCAGTACATTATCCTTTCCCCTGTGTAATTACCTTAACAGGCTCCAGCTGTTTTTATTCTGAGAAGGTTTACTCCCTGATATACAGCTGCCTACCCCCTTCGTAAGTGCAGGTCATAAATGAGCTTTTTTCTCTGTCCCCTCACCAAAATCCATATTCTTTTGGGAGTTACCAGTACAGTAACCATACCAGGAAGGACCTAATTTATTAAGCTACTGCTTTTCTTAATCTCAGTGGAGATATTTACTGATAAATAGCTACCTACGCAGCATGTTCATGTCGTTCCTAAATGAGCTTTTTCTCTGTTCCCACACCACAGTCCAGACTATTTGAGGAGGTACCAGTACAGTATCCATACCAGGAAGTACTTAATTTATTAAGCTACTGCTTTTCTTAATCTCAGTGGAGATATTTACTGATAAACAGCTACGTATGCAGCATGTTCATGTCGTTCCTAAATGAGCTTTTATCTCTCTGCCCTCACCACAAATCAGATTCTTCTGAGGAGTTCCCAGTACATTATCCTTTCCCCTGTGTAATTACCTTAACAAGCTCCAGCTGTTTTTATTGTCAGAATCGATACTCCCTGATATACAGCTGCCTACGCCCTTCGTAAGTGCAGCTCATATATGAGCTTTTTTCTCTGTTCCCTCACCACAATCCAGATTCTTTTGGGGAGTTACCAGTACAGTAACCATACCAGGAAGTACTTAATTTATTAAGCTACTGCTTTTCTTAATCTCAGTGGAGATATTTACTGATAAACAGCTACATACGCAGCATGTTCATGTCGTTCCTAAATGAGCTTTTATCTCTCTCCCCTCACCACAAATCAGATTCTTCTGAGGAGTTCCCAGTACATTATCCTTTCCCCTGTGTAATTACCTTAACAGGCTCCAGCTGTTTTTATTCTCAGAAGGTTTACTCCCTGATATACAGCTGCCTACCCCTTTTGTAAGTGCAGGTCCTAAATGAGCTTTTTTCTCTGTTCCCTCACCACAATCCAGATTCTTTTCGGGAGTTACCAGTACAGTAACCATACCAGGAAGTACTTAATTTATTAAGCTACTGCTTTTCTTAAGCTCAGTGGAGATATTTACTGATAAACAGCTACCTACGCAGCATGTTCATGTCGTTCCTAAATGAGCTTTTTTCTCTGTTCCCTCACCACAATCCAGATTCTTTTGGGGAGTTACCAGTACAGTATCCATACTAGGAAGTACTTAATTTATTAAGCTACTGCTTTTCTTAATGTCAGTAGAGATATTTACTGATAAACAGCTATGTATGCAGCTTTTCATGTCGTTCCTAAATGAGCTTTTTTCTCTGTTCCCTCACCACAATCCAGATTCTTTTGGGGAGTTACCAGTACAGTATCCATACCAGGAAGTACTTAATTTCTTAAGCTACTGCTTTTCTTAATCTCAGTGGAGATATTTCCTCATAAACTGCTACCTACGCATCATGTCTATGTCGTTCCTAAATGAGCTTTTATCTTTCTCCCCTCACCACAAATCAGATTCTTCTGAGGAGTTCCCAGTACATTATCCTTTCCCCTGTGTAATTACAATAACAAGCTCCAGCTGTTTTTATTCTCAGAAGGTTTACTCCCTGATATACAGCTGCCTACCCCCTTCGTATGTGCAGGTCCTAAATGAGCTTTTTTCTCTGTTCCCTCACCACAATACAGATTCTTTTGGGGAGTTACCAGTACAGTAACCATACCAGTAAGTACTTAATTTATTAAGCTACTGCTTTTCTTAATCTCAGTGGAGATATTTACTGATAAACAGCTACCTACGCAGCATGTACATGTCGTTCCTAAATGAGCATTTATCTGTCTCCCCTCATCGCAAATCAGATTCTTCTGAGGAGTTCCCAGTATATAATCCTTTCCCTGTGTAATTACCGTAACAAGCTCCAGCTGTATTTTTTCTCAGAAGGTTTATTCCCTGATATACAGCTGCCTACCCCCTTCGTAAGTGCAGGTCATAAATGAGCTTTTTTCTCTGTCCCCTCACCAAAATCCATATTCTTTTGGGGAGTTACCAGTACAGTAACCATACCAGGAAGGACCTAATTTATTAAGCTACTGCTTTTCTTAATCTCAGTGGAGATATTTACTGATAAATAGCTACATACGCAGCATGTTCATGTCGTTCCTAAATGAGCTTTTATCTCTCTCCCCTCACCACAAATCAGATTCTTCTGAGGAGTTCCCAGTACATTATCCGTTCCCCTATGTAATTACCATAACAAGCTCCAGCTGTTTTTATTCTCAGAAGGTTTACTCCCTGATATACAGCTGCCTACGCCCCTCGTAAGTGCAGGTCTTAAATGAGCTTTTTTCTCTGTTCCCTCACCACAATCCAGATTCTTTTGGGGAGTTACCAGTACAGTAACCATACCAGGAAGTACTTAATTTATTAAGCTACTGCTTTTCTTAATCTCAGTGGAGATATTTACTGATAAACAGCTACCTACGCAGCATGTTCATGTCGTTCCTAAATGAGCTTTTATCTCTCTCCCCTCACCACAAATCAGATTCTTCTGAGGAGTTCCCAGTACATTATCCTTTCCCCTGTGTAATTACCTTAACAAGCTCCAGCTGTTTTTATTCTCAGAAGGTTTACTCCCTGATATACAGCTGCCTACCCCTTTTGTAAGTGAAGGTCCTAAATGAGCTTTTTTCTCTGTTCCATCACCACAATCCAGATTCTTTTGGGAGTTACCACTACAGTAACCATACCAGGAAGTACTTAATTTATTAAGCTACTGCTTTTCTTAATCTCTGTGGAGATATTTAGTGATAAACAGCTACCTACGCAGCATGTTCATGTCGTTCCTAAATGAGCTTTTTTCTCTGTTCCCTCACCACAATCCAGATTCTTTTGGGGAGTTACCAGTACAGTATCCATACTAGGAAGTACTTAATTTATTAAGCTACTGCTTTTCTTAATCTCAGTGGAGATATTTCCTCATAAACAGCTACCTACGCATCAAGTCTATGTCGTTCCAAAATGAGCTTTTATCTTTCTCCCCTCACCACAAATCAGATTCTTCTGAGGAGTTCCCAGTACATTATCCTTTCCCCTGTGTAATTACCTTAACAAGCTCCAGCTGTTTTTATTTTCAGAAACGATACTCCCTGATATACAGCTGCCTACCCCCTTCGTAATTGCAGGTACTAAATGAGCTTTTTTCTCTGTTCCCTCACCACAATCCAGGTTCTTTTGGGGAGTTACCAGTACAGTAACCATACCAGGAAGTACTTAATTTATTAAGCTACTGCTTTTCTTAATCTCAGTGGAGATATTTACTGATAAACAGCTACCTACGCAGCACGTTCATGTCGCTCCTAAATGAGCTTTTATCTCTCTCCCTCAACACAAATCAGATTCTTCTGAGGAGTTCCCAGTACATTATCCTTTCCCCTGTGTAATTACCTTAACAAGCTCCAGCTGTTTTTATTCTCAGAAGGTTTACTCCCTGATATACACCTGCCTACCTCCTTCGTAAGTGCCGGTCCTAAATGAGCTTTTTTCTCTGTTCACTCACCACAATCCAGATTCTTTTGGGCAGTTACCAGTACAGTAACCATACCAGGAAGTACTTAATTTATTAAGCTACTGCTTTTCTTAATCTCAGTGGAGATATTTACTGATAAACAGCTACCTACGCAGCATGTTCATGTCGTTCCTAAATGAGCTTTTTTCTCTGTTCCTTCACCACAATCCAAATTCTTTTGGGGAGGTACCAGTACAGTATCCATACCAGGAAGTACTTAATTTATTAAACTACTGCTTTTCTTAATCTCAGTGGAGATATTTACTGATAAACAGCTACGTATGCAGCACGTTCATGTCGTTCCTAAATAAGCTTTTATCTCTCTCCCCTCACCACAAATCAGATTCTTCTGAGGAGTTCCCAGTACATTATCCTTTCCCCTGTGTAATTACCTTAACAAGCTCCAGCTGTTTTTATTCTCAGAAGGTTTACTCCCTGATATACAGCTGCCTACCCCCTTCGTAAGTGCAGGTCCTAAATGAGCTTTTTTCTCTGTTCCCTCACCACAATCCAGATTCTCTTGGGGAGTTTCCAGTACAGTAACCCTACCAGGAAGTACTTAATTTACTAAGCTACTGCTTCTCTTAATCTCAGTGGAGATATTTATTGATAAACAGCTACATACGCAGCATGTTCATGTCGTTCCTAAATGAGCTTTTTCTCTGTTCCCACACCACAGTCCAGACTCTTTTGGGGAGGTACCAGTACAGTATCCATACCAGGAAGTACTTAATTTATTAAGCTACTGCTTTTCTTAATCTCAGTGGAGATATTTACTGATAAACAGCTACGTATGCAGCATGTTCATGTCGTTCTTAAATGAGCTTTTTTTTTTTTTTTTTCTCAAATTTTTATTTTCAAACTGACGTACAGAGAGGTTACAGTATCATACGTTGGGCGTTGGATACATTTCTTGTACTGTTTGTTGCCTTGTCCCTCATGCCCCCCTCCCTCCCCCCCTTCCCTCCCCCCCGCCCAGTTGTTCAGTTCACTTACACCAAACAGTTTTGCAAGTATTGCTTTTGTAGTTATTTCTCTTTTTTTACCCCGTGTCTCTCGAATTTGGTATTCCCTTTGAATTTCCTACTTCCAATACCAGTAAACACGGTTTCCAATATACTCAGATAAGATTACAGAGATAGTGTAGGTACAAACATAGGAAGGTGATACAAAACATCATCAATAATAGAAACTACACATTCACATAGGACGTTGAAAGTAGTTATAACTGTGATATATCACTTGTTTCCATATCATGGAGTTCATTTCACTTAGCATCATCTTATGTGTTCCTAAGGGTATAGCTATTGGGCCTTGTGATGCTCTGCTATGGCTTGCCTAAACCTGTACTAATTTTTCCCAATAAGGGAGGCCATAGAGTCCATGTTTCTTTGGGTCTGGCTCACTTCACTTAGTATAACTTTTTCCAAGTCCTTCCATTTCCTTACAAATGGAACAATGTCATGAGCTTTTATCTCTCTCCCCTCACCACAAATCAGATTCTTCTGAGGAGTTCCCAGTACATTATCCTTTCCCCTGTGTAATTACCTTAACAAGCTCCAGCTATTTTTATTGTCAGAATCGATACTCCCTGATATACAGCTGCCTACGCCCTTCGTAAGTGCAGCTCATATATGAGCTTTTTTCTCTGTTCCCTCACCACAATCCATATTCTTTTGGGGAGTTACCAGTACTGTAACCATACCAGGAAGTACTTAATTTATTAAGCTACTGCTTTTCTTAATCTCAGTGGAGATATTTACTGATAAACAGCTACCTACGCAGCATGTTCATGTCGTTCCTAAATGAGCATTTATCTGTCTCCCCTCACCACAAATCAGATTCTTCTGAGGAGTTCCCAGTACATTATCCTTTCCCCTGTGTAATTACCTTAACAAGCTCCAGCTGTTTTTATTCTCAAAAGGTTTACTCCCTGATATACAGCAGCCTACCCCCTTCGTAATTGCAGGTCCTAAATGAGCTTTTTTCTCTGTTCCCTCACCACAATCCAGGTTCTTTTGGGGAGTTACCAGTACAGTAACCATACCAGGAAGTACTTAATTTATTAAGCTACTGCTTTTCTTAATCTCAGTGGAGATATTTCCTCATAAACAGCTACCTACGCAGCATGTCCATGTCGTTCCTAAATGAGCTTTTATCTCTCTCCCCTCACCACAAATCAGATTCTTCTGAGGAGTTCCCAGTACATTATCCTTTCCCCTGTGTAATTACCTTAACAAGCTACAGCTGTTTTTATTCTCAGAAGGTTTACTCCCTGATATAGAGCTGCCTACCCCCTTCGTAAGTGCAGGTCCTAAATGAGCTTTTTTCTCTGTTCCCTCACCACAATCCAGATTTTGGGGAGTTACCAGTACAATATCAATAGCAGGAAGTACTTAATTTATTAAGCTACTGCTTTTCTTAATCTCAGTGGAGATATTTACTGATAAACAGCTACGTATGCAGCATGTTCATGTCGTTCCTAAATGAGCTTTTATCTCTCTCCCCTCACCACAAATCAGATCTTCTGAGGAGTTCCCAGTACATTATACTTTCCCCTGTGTAATTACCTTAACAAGCTCCAGCTGTTTTTATTCTCAGAAGTTTTACTCCCTGATATACAGCTGCCTACCCCCTTCGTAAGTGTAGGTCTTATATGAGCTTTTTTCTCTGTTCCCTCACCAAAATCCAGATTCTTTTGGGTAGTTACCAGTACAGTATCCATACCAGGAAGTACTTAATTTATTAAGCTACTGCTTTTCTTAATCTCAGTGGAGATATTTACTGATAAACAGCTACGTATGCAGCATGTTCATGTCGTTGATAAATGAGCTTTTTTCTCTCTCCCCTCACCACAAAGCAGATTCTTCTGAGGAGTTCCCAGTATATTATCCTTTCCCCTGTGTAATTACCTTAACAAGCTCCAGCTGTTTTTATTCTCAGAAGCGATACTCCCTGATATACAGCTGCCTACCCCCTTCGTAAGTGCAGGTCCTAAATGAGCTTTTGTCTCTGTTCCCTCACCACAATCCAGATTCTTTTGGGGAGTTACCAGTACAGTAACCATACCAGGAAGTACTTAATTTATTAAGCTACTGCTTTTCTTAATCTCATTGGAGATATTTACTGATATACAGCTACCTATGCAGCATGTTCATGTCGTTCCTAAATGAGCTTTTTTCTCTGTTCCCACACCACAGTCCAGACCCTTTTGGGGAGGTACCAGTACAGTATCCATACCAGGAAGTACTTAATTTATTAAGCTACTGCTTTTCTTAATCTCAGTGGAGATATTTACTGATAAACAGCTACGTATGCAGCATGTTCATGTCGTTCATAAATAAGTTTTTATCTCTCTCCCCTCACCACAAATCAGATTCTTCTGAGGAGTTCCCAGTACATTATCCTTTCCCCTGTGTAATTACCTTAACAAGCTCCAGCTGTTTTATTCTCAGAAGGTTTACTCCCTGATATACAGCTGCCTACACCCTTCGTAAGTGCTGGTCCTAAATGAGCTTTTTTCTCTGTTCCCTCACCACAATCTAGATTCTTTTGGGGAGTTACCAGTACAGTAACCATACCAGGAAGTACTTTATTTATTAAGCTACTGCTTTTCTTAATCTCAGTGGAGATATTTACTGATATACAGCTACCTACGCAGCATGTTCATGTCGTTCCTAAATGAGCTTTTTTCTCTGTTCCCACACCACAGTCCAGACTCTTTTGGGGAGGTACCAGTACAGTATCCATACCAGGAAGTACTTAATTTATTAAGCTACTGCTTTTCTTAATCTCAGTGGAGATATTTACTGATAAACAGCTACGTATGCATCATGTACATGTCGTTCCTAAATGAGCTTTTATCTCTCTCCCCTCACCACAAATCAGATTCTTCTGAGGAGTTCCCAGTACATTATCCTTTCCCCTGTGTAATTACCTTAACAAGCTCCAGCTGTTTTTATTCTCAGAAGGTTTACTCCCTGATATACAGCTGCCTACCCCCTTCGTAATTGCAGGTCCTAAATGAGCTTTTTTCTCTGTTCCCTCACCACAATCCAGGTTCTTTTC
>NW_025958257.1:0-26439 GCF_023159225.1 Perognathus longimembris pacificus | reverse complement strand
GAATGCACTCAAGCAAACACAAACAGCACAGCACGATGCGTATTTTTTTAAAAATTGAAAAAATAAATCAAAAAGAAATCAAAAATAAAAATAAGTGGAAAAGGCGAGAGTGCACGAGCACACAGGAGCAAAGACAAGCAGCGCAGCTTGATGCGTAGTAAAATAAATAATAAATAGACAACTGGTCGACCTCATTAGAAATAAAAACCCAAAGATTAGATAGACAAACAAACAAACACATAAATGTGGAGAGAAGGGCAGTGCGCGCAGGAGCAAAGGTAAACAGCAGACAGACCTGAATGCTTATCTTTACAAGGTCGACCTCAGAACTTTGTTCAGTTTGTCTCGGTGACGGATAATGGAAGGAAGGGCAGGCAACTGGTCGACTTCATTTAAATAAACAAATAAAAAATAAGATAAACTCTCAGGAATAGATAAATAATAACAAAAAAATGTAAAGTGGAGAAAGCGAGAGCGCGCGAATGCACTCAAGCAAACACAAACAGCACAGCACGATGCGTATTTTTTTTTAAAATTGACAAAATAAATCAAAAATAAAAATAAGTGGAAAAGGCGAGAGTGCGCGAGCACACAGGAGCAAAGACAAGCAGCGCAGCTTGATGCGTAGTAAAAAAATAATAAATAGACAACGGGTCGACCTCATTAGAAATAAAAACCCAAAAGATTAAATAGACAAACAAACAAACACATAAATGTGGAGAGAAGGGCAGTGCGCGCAGGAGCAAAGATAAACAGCAGACAGACCTGAATCCTTATCTTTACAAGTTCGACCTCAGAAATTGGTTCAGTTTGTCTCGGTGAAGGATAATGGAAGGAAGGGCAGGCAACTGGTCGACTTCATTTAAATAAACAAATAAAAAATAAGATAAACTCTCAGGAATAGAAGAATAATAACAAAAAAATTGTAAAGTGGAGAAAGCGAGAGCGCGCGAATGCACTCAAGCAAACACAAACAGCACAGCACGATGCGTATTTTTTTTAAATTGACAAAATAAATCAAAAATAAATCAAAAATAAAAATAAGTGGAAAAGGCGAGAGTGCACGAGCACACAGGAGCAAAGACAAGCAGCGCAGCTTGATGCGTAGTAAAAAAAATAATAAATAGACAACTGGTCGACCTCATTAGAAATAAAAACCCAAAGATTAGATAGACAAACAAACAAACACATAAATGTGGAGAGAAGGGCAGTGCGCGCAGGAGCAAAGGTAAACAGCAGACAGACCTGAATCCTTATCTTTACAAGGTCGACTTCAGAACTTTGTTCAGTTTCTCTCGGTGACGGATAATGGAAGGAAGGGCAGGCAACTGGTCGACTTCTTTTAAATAAACAAATAAAAAATAAGATAAACTCTCAGGAATAGATAAATAATAACAAAAAAATTGTAAAGTGGAGAAAGCGATGAGCGCGCGAATGCAACTCAAGCAAACACAAACAGCACAGCACGATGCGTATTTTTTTAAAATTGACAAAATAAATCAAAAAGAAATCAAAAATAAAAATAAGTGGAAAAGGCGAGAGTGCACGAGCACACAGGAGCAAAGACAAGCAGCGCAGCTTGATGCGTAGTAAAAAAAATAATAAATAGACAACTGGTCGACCTCATTAGAAATAAAAACCCAAAGATTAGATAGACAAACAAACAAACACATAAATGTGGAGAGAAGGGCAGTGCGCGCAGGAGCAAAGGTAAACAGCAGACAGACCTGAATGCTTATCTTTACAAGGTCGACCTCAGAACTTTGTTCAGTTTGTCTCGGTGACGGATAATGGAAGGAAGGGCAGGCAACTGGTCGACTTCATTTAAATAAACAAATAAAAAAATAAGATAAACTCTCAGGAATAGATAAATAATAACAAAAAAATTGTAAAGTGGAGAAAGCGAGAGCGCGCGAATGCACTCAAGCAAACACAAACAGCACAGCACGATGCGTATTTTTTTAAAAATTGACAAAATAAATCAAAAAGAAATCAAAAATAAAAATAAGTGGAAAAGGCGAGAGTGCACGAGCACACAGGAGCAAAGACAAGCAGCGCAGCTTGATGCGTAGTAAAAAAAATAATAAATAGACAACTGGTCGACCTCATTATAAGTAAAAACCCAAAAGATTAGATAGACAAACAAACAAACACATAAATGTGGAGAGAAGGGCAGTGCGCGCAGGAGCAAAGGTAAACAGCAGACAGACCTGAATGCTTATCTTTACAAGGTCGACCTCAGAACTTTGTTCAGTTTGTCTCGGTGACGGATAATGGAAGGAAGGGCAGGCAACTGGTCGACTTCATTTAAATAAACAAATAAAAATAAGATAAACTCTCAGGAATAGATAAATAATAACAAAAAAATTGTAAAGTGGAGAAAGCGAGAGCGCGCGAATGCACTCAAGCAAACACAAACAGCACAGCACGATGCGTATTTTTTTAAAAATTGACAAAATAAATCAAAAATAAAAATAAGTGGAAAAGGCGAGAGTGCGCGAGCACACAGGAGCAAAGACAAGCAGCGCAGCTTGATGCGTAGTAAAAAAATAATAAATAGACAACGGGTCGACCTCATTAGAAATAAAAACCCAAAAGATTAAATAGACAAACAAACAAACACATAAATGTGGAGAGAAGGGCAGTGCGCGCAGGAGCAAAGGTAAACAGCAGACAGACCTGAATCCTTATCTTTACAAGGTCGACCTCAGAACTTTGTTCAGTTTGTCTCGGTGATGGATAAAGGAAGGAGGGCAGGCAAACTGGTCGACTTCATTTAAATAAACAAATAAAAAATAAGATAAACTCTCAGGAATAGATAAATAATAACAAAAAAATTGTAAAGTGGAGAAAGCGAGGAGCGCGCGAATGCACTCAAGCAAACACAAACAGCACAGCACGATGCGTATTTTTTTTTTAAATTGACAAAATAAATCAAAAATAAAAATAAGTGGAAAAGGCGAGTGTGCGCGAGCACACAGGAGCAAAGACACGCAGCGCAGCGTGATGCGTAGTAAAAAAAATAATAAATAGACAACTGGTCGACCTCAATAGAAATAAAAACACAAAAGATTAGATAGACAAAGAAACAAACACATAAATGTGGAGAGAAGGGCAGTGCGCGCAGGAGCAAAGATAAACAGCAGACAGACCTGAATCCTTATCTTTACAAGGTCGACCTCAGAACTTGGTTCAGTTTGTCTCGGTGAAGTATAATGGAAGGAAGGGCAGGCAACTGGTCGACTATATTTAAATAAACAAATAAAAAATAAGATAAACTCTCAGGAATAGATGAATAATAACAAAAAAATTGTAAAGTGGAGAAAGCGAGAGCGCGCGAATGCACTCAAGCAAACACAAACAGCACAGCACGATGCGTATTTTTTTTAAATTGACAAAATAAATCAAAAATAAAAATAAGTGGAAAAGGCGAGAGTGCGGGAGCACACAGGAGCAAAGACAAGCAGCGCAGCTTGATGCGTAGTAAAAAAAAATAATAAATAGACAACTGGTCGACCTCATTAGAAATAAAAACCCAAAAGATTAGATAGACAAACAAACAAACACATAAATGTGGAGAGAAGGGCAGTGCGCGCAGGAGCAAAGGTAAACAGCAGACAGACCTGAATCCTTATCTTTACAAGGTCGACTTCAGAACTTTGTTCAGTTTCTCTCGGTGACGGATAATGGAAGGAAGGGCAGGCAACTGGTCGACTTCTTTTAAATAAACAAATAAAAAATAAGATAAACTCTCAGGAATAGATAAATAATAACAAAAAAATTGTAAAGTGGAGAAAGCGAGAGCGCGCGAATGCACTCAAGCAAACACAAACAGCACAGCACGATGCGTATTTTTTTAAAAATTGACAAAATAAATCAAAAAGAAATCAAAAATAAAAATAAGTGGAAAAGGCGAGAGTGCACGAGCACACAGGAGCAAAGACAAGCAGCGCAGCTTGATGCGTAGTAAAAAAAGTAATAAATAGACAACTGGTCGACCTCATTAGAAATAAAAACCCAAAGATTAGATAGACAAACAAACAAACACATAAATGTGGAGAGAAGGGCAGTGCGCGCAGGAGCAAAGGTAAACAGCAGACAGACCTGAATGCTTATCTTTACAAGGTCGACCTCAGAACTTTGTTCAGTTTGTCTCGGTGACGGATAATGGAAGGAAGGGCAGGCAACTGGTCGACTTCATTTAAATAAACAAATAAAAAATAAGATAAACTCTCAGGAATAGATGAATAATAACAAAAAAATTGTAAAGTGGAGAAAGCGAGAGCGCGCGAATGCACTCAAGCAAACACAAACAGCACAGCACGATGCGTATTTTTTAAAAAATTGACAAAATAAATCAAAAAGAAATCAAAAATAAAAATAAGTGGAAAAGGCGAGAGTGCACGAGCACACAGGAGCAAAGACAAGCAGCGCAGCTTGATGCGTAGTAAAAAAAATAATAAATAGACAACTGGTCGACCTCATTAGAAATAAAAACCCAAAGATTAGATAGACAAACAAACAAACACATAAATGTGGAGAGAAGGGCAGTGCGCGCAGGAGCAAAGGTAAACAGCAGACAGACCTGAATGCTTATCTTTACAAGGTCGACCTCAGAAATTTGTTCAGTTTCTCTCGGTGACGGATAATGGAAGGAAGGGCAGGCAACTGGTCGACTTCATTTAAATAAACAAATAAAAAATAAGATAAACTCTCAGGAATAGATAAATAATAACAAAAAATTGTAAAGTGGAGAAAGAGAGAGCGCGCGAATGCACTCAAGCAAACACAAACAGCACAGCACGATGCGTATTTTTTTTAAATTGACAAAATAAATCAAAAATAAAAATAAGTGGAAAAGGCGAGAGTGCGGGAGCACACAGGAGCAAAGACAAGCAGCGCAGCTTGATGCGTAGTAAAAAAAAATAATAAATAGACAACTGGTCGACCTCATTAGAAATAAAAACCCAAAAGATTAGATAGACAAACAAACAAACACATACATGTGGAGAGAAGGGCAGTGCGCGCAGGAGCAAAGGTAAACAGCAGACAGACCTGAATCCTTATCTTTACAAGGTCGACTTCAGAACTTTGTTCAGTTTCTCTCTGTGACGGATAATGGAAGGATGGGCAGGCAACTGGTCGACTTCTTTTAAATAAACAAATAAAAAATAAGATAAACTCTCAGGAATAGATAAATAATAACAAAAAAATTGTAAAGTGGAGAAAGCGAGAGCGCGCGAATGCACGCAAGCAAACACAAACAGCACAGCACGATGCGTATTTTTTTTAAAAATTGACAAAATAAATCAAAAATAAAAATAAGTGGAAAAGGCGAGTGAGCGCGAGCACACAGGAGCAAAGACAAGCAGCGCAGCGTGATGCGTAGTAAAAAAAATAATAAATAGACAACTGGTCGACCTCAATAGAAATAAAAACCCAAAAGATTAGATAGACAAAGAAACAAACACATAAATGTGGAGAGAAGGGCAGTGCGCGCAGGAGCAAAGGTAAACAGCAGACAGACCTGAATCCTTATCTTTACAAGGTCGACCTCAGAACTTTGTTCAGTTTGTCTCGGTGAAGGATAATGGAAGGAAGGGCAGGCAACTGGTCGACTTCATTTAAATAAACAAATAAAAAATAAGATAAACTCTCAGGAATAGATGAATAATAACAAAAAAATTGTAAAGTGGAGAAAGCGAGAGCGCGCGAATGCACTCAAGCAAACACAAACAGCACAGCACGATGCGTATTTTTTTTAAATTGACAAAATAAATCAAAAATAAAAATAAGTGGAAAAGGCGAGAGTGCGGGAGCACACAGGAGCAAAGAAAGCAACGCAGCTTGATGCGTAGTAAAAAAAATAATAAATAGACAACTGGTCGACCTCATTAGAAATAAAAACCCAAAGATTAGATAGACAAACAAACAAACACATAAATGTGGAGAGAAGGGCAGTGCGCGCAGGAGCAAAGGTAAACAGCAGACAGACCTGAATCCTTATCTTTACATGGTCGACCTCAGAACTTTGTTCAGTTTGTCTCGGTGACGGATAATGGAAGGAAGGGCAGGCAACTGGTCGACTTCATTTAAATAAACAAATAAAAAATAAGATAAACTCTCAGGAATAGATAAATAATAACAAAAAAATTGTAAAGTGGAGAAAGCGAGAGCGCGCGAATGCACTCAAGCAAACACAAACAGTACAGCACGATGCGTATTTTTTTTTACAATTGAGAAAATAAATCAAAAATAAAAATAAGTGGAAAAGGCGAGTGTGCGCGAGCACACAGGAGCAAAGACAAACAGCGCAGCGTGATGCGTAGTAAAAAAAATAATAAATAGACAACTGGTCGACCTCAATAGAAATAAAAACCCAAAAGATTAGATAGACAAAGAAACAAACACATAAATTTGGAGAGAAGGGCATTGCGCGCAGGAGCAAAGGTAAACAGCAGACAGACCTGAATCCTTATCTTTACAAGGTCGAACTCAGAACTTTGTTCAGTTTGTCTCGGTGACGGATAATGGAAGGAAGGGTAGGCAACTGGTCGACTTCATTTAAATAAACAAATAAAAAATAAGATAAACTCTCAGGAATAGATAAATAATAACAAAAAAATTGTAAAGTGGAGAAAGCGAGAGCGCGGAATGCACTCAAGCAAACACAAACAGCACAGCACGATGCGTATTTTTTTTTTTAAAATAGACAAAATAAATCAAAAATAAATCAAAAATAAAAATAAGTGGAAAAGGCGAGAGTGCGCGAGCACACAGGAGCAAACACAAGCAGCGCACATTGATGCGTAGTAAAAAAAATAATAAATAGACAACTGGTCGACCTCATTAGAAATAATAACCCAAAAGATTAGATAGACAAACAAACAAACACATAAATGTGGAGAGAAGGGCAGTGCGCGCAGGAGCAAAGGTAAACAGCAGACAGACCTGAATCCTTATCTTTACAAGGTCGACTTCAGAACTTTGTTCAGTTTGTCTCGGTGACGGATAATGGAAGGAAGGGCAGGCAACTGGTCGACTTCATTTAAATAAACAAATAAAAAATAAGATAAACTCTCAGGAATAGATAAATAATAACAAAAAATTGTAAAGTGGAGAAAGAGAGAGCGCGCGAATGCACTCAAGCAAACACAAACAGCACAGTACGATGCGTATTTTTTTTTTAAATTGACAAAATAAATAAAAAATAAAAATAAGTGGAAAAGGCGAGAGTGCGCGAGCACACAGGAGCAAAGACAAGCAGCGCAGCTTCATGCGTAGTAAAAAAAATAATAAATAGACAACTGGTCGACCTCATTAGAAATAAAAACCCAAAAGATAAGATAGACAAACAAACAAACACATAAATGTGGAAAGAAGGGCAGTGCGCGCAGGAGCAAAGGTAAACAGCAGACAGACCTGAATCCTTATCTTTACAAGGTCGACCTCAGAACTTTGTTCAGTTTGTCTCGGTGACGGATAATGGAAGGAAGGGCAGGCAACTGGTCGACTTCATTTAAATAAACAAATAAAAAATAAGATAAACTCTCAGGAATAGATAAATAATAACAAAAAAATTGTAAAGTGGAGAAAGCGAGAGTGCGCGAATGCACTCAAGCAAACACAAACAGCACAGCACGATGCGTATTTTTTTTTACAATTGAGAAAATAAATCAAAAATAAAAATAAGTGGAAAAGGCGAGTGTGCGCGAGCACACAGGAGCAAAGACAAGCAGCGCAGCGTGATGCGTAGTAAAAAAAATAATAAATAGACAACTGGTCGACCTCAATAGAAATAAAAACCCAAAAGATTAGATAGACAAAGAAACAAACACATAAATGTGGAGAGAAGGGCAGTGCGTGCAGGAGCAAAGGTAAACATCAGACAGACCTGAATCCTTATCTTTACAAGGTCGACCTCAGAACTTGGTTCAGTTTGTCTCGGTGAAGGATAATGGAAGGAAGGGCAGGCAACTGGTCGACTTCATTTAAATAAACAAATAAAAAATAAGATAAACTCTCAGGAATAGATGAATAATAACAAAAAAATTGTAAAGTGGAGAAAGCGAGAGCGCGCGAATGCACTCAAGCAAACACAAACAGCACAGCACGATGCGTATTTTTTTTTAAATTGAAAAAATAAATCAAAAATAAAAATAAGTGGAAAAGGCGAGAGTGCGCTTGCACACAGGAGCAAAGACAAGCAGCGCAGCTTGATGCGTAGTAAAAAAAAATAATAAATAGACAACTGGTCGACCTCATTAGAAATAAAAACCCAAAAGATTAGATAGACAAACAAACAAACACATAAATGTGGAGAGAAGGGCAGTGCGCGCAGGAGCAAAGGTAAACAGCAGACAGACCTGAATCCTTATATTTACAAGGTCGACCTCAGAACTTTGTTCAGTTTCTCTCGGTGACGGATAATGGAAGGAAGGGCAGGCAACTGGTCGACTTCATTTAAATAAACAAATAAAAAATAAGATAAACTCTCAGGAATAGATAAATAATAACAAAAAAATTATAAAGTGGAGAAAGCGAGAGCGCGCGAATGCACTCAAGCAAACACAAACAGCACAGCACGATGCGTATTTTTTTAAAAAATGACAAAATAAATCAAAAAGAAATCAAAAATAAAAATAAGTGGAAAAGGCGAGAGTGCACGAGCACACAGGAGCAAAGACAAGCAGCGCAGCTTGATGCGTAGTAAAAAAAATAATAAATAGACAACTGGTCGACCTCATTAGAAATAAAAACCCAAAAGATTAGATAGACAAACAAACAAACACATAAATGTGGAGAGAAGGGCAGTGCGCGCAGGAGCAAAGGTAATCAGCAGACAGACCTGAATCCTTATCTTTACAAGGTCGACCTCAGAACTTTGTTCAGTTTGTCTCGGTGACGGATAATGGAAGGAAGGGTAGGCAACTGGTCGACTTCATTTAAATAAACAAATAAAAAATGAGATAAACTCTCAGGAGTGGATAAATAATAACAAAAAAATTGTAAAGTGGAGAAAGCGAGAGCGCGCGAATGCACTCAAGCAAACACAAACAGCACAGCACGATGCGTATTTTTTTTTAAATTGACAAAATAAATCAAAAATAAATCAAAAATAAAAATAAGTGGAAAAGGCGAGAGTGCGCGAGCACACAGGAGCAAACACAAGCAGCGCAGCTTGATGCGTAGTAAAAAAATAATAAATAGACAACTGGTCGACCTCATTAGAAATAAAAACCCAAAAGATTAGATAGACAAACAAACAAACACATAAATGTGGAGAGAAGGGCAGTGCGCGCAGGAGCAAAGGTAAACAGCAGACAGACCTGAATCCTTATCTTTACAAGGTCGACCTCAGAACTTTGTTCAGTTTCTCTCGGTGACGGATAATAGAAGGAAGGGCAGGCAACTGGTCGACTTCATTTAAATAAACAAATAAAAAATAAGATAAACTCTCAGGAATAGATAAATAATAAAAAAAATTGTAAAGTGGAGAAAGCGAGAGCGCGCGAATGCACTCAAGAAAACACAAACAGCACAGAACGATGCGTATTTTTTTAAAAATTGACAAAATAAATAAAAAGAAATCAAAAATAAAAATAAGTGGAAAAGGCGAGAGTGCACGAGCACACAGGAGCAAAGACAAGCAGCGCAGCTTGATGCGTAGTAAAAAAAATAATAAATAGACAACTGGTCGACCTCATTAGAAATAAAAACCCAAAAGATTAGATAGACAAACAAACAAACACATAAATGTGGAGAGAAGGGCAGTGCGCGCAGGAGCAAAGTTAAACAGCAGACAGACCTGAATCCTTATCTTTACAAGGTCGACCTCAGAACTTTGTTCAGTTTGTCTCGGTGACGGATAATGGAAGGAAGTGTAGGCAACTGGTCGACTTCATTTAAATAAACAAATAAAAAATAAGATAGACTCTCAGGAATAGATAAATAATAACAAAAACATTGTAAAGTGGAGAAAGCGAGAGCGCGCGAATGCACTCAGGCAAACACAAACAGCACAGCACGATGCGTATTTTTTTTTAATTGACAAAATAAATCAAAAATAAATCAAAAATAAAAATAAGTGGAAAAGGCGAGAGTGCGCGAGCACACAGGAGCAAAGACAAGCAGTGCAGCTTGATGCGTAGTAAAAAAAATAATAAATAGACAACTGGTCGACCTCATTAGAAATAAAAACCCAAAAGATTAGATAGACAAACAAACAAACACATAAATGTGGAGAGAAGGGCAGTTCGGGCAGGAGCAAAGGTAAACAGCAGACAGACCTGAATCCTTATCTTTACAAGGTCGACCTCACAACTTTGTTCAGTTTGTCTCGGTGACAGATAATGGAAGGAAGGGCAGGCAACTGGTCGACTTCATTTAAATAAACAAATAAAAAATAAGATAAACTCTCAGGAATAGATAAATAATAACAAAAAAATTATAAAGTGGAGAAAGCGAGAGCGCCCGAATGCACTCAAGCTAACACAAACAGCACAGCACGATGCGTATTTTTTTTTAAATTGACAAAATAAATCAAAAATAAATCAAAAATAAAAATAAGTGGAAAAGGCGAGAGTGCGCGAGCATACAGGAGCAAAGACAAGCAGCGCAGCTTGATGCGTAGTAAAAAAAATAATAAATAGACAACTGGTCGACCTCATTAGAAATAAAATCCCAAAAGATTAGATAGACAAACAAACAAACACATAATTGTGGAGAGAAGGGCAGTGCGCGCAGGAGCAAAGGTAAACAGCAGACAGACCTGAATCCTTATCTTTACAAGGGCGACCTCAGAACTTTGTTCAGTTTGTCTCGGTGACGGATAATGGAAGGAAGGGCAGGCAACTGGTCGACTTCATTTAAAAAACAAATAAAAAATAAGATAAACTCTCAGGAATAGATAAATAACAACAAAAAAATTGTAAAGTGGAGAAAGCGAGAGCGCGCAAATGCACTCAAGCAAACACTAACAGCACAGCACGATGCGTATTTTTTTTAAAAATTGACAAAATAAATCAAAAATAAAAATAAGTGGAAAAGGCGAGTGAGCGCGAGCACACAGGAGCAAAGACAAGCAGCGCAGCTTGATGCGTAGTAAAAAAAATAATAAATAGACAACTGGTCGACCTCAATAGAAATAAAAACCCAAAAGATTAGATAGAAAAAGAAACAAACACATAAATGTGGAGAGAAGGGCAGTGCGCGCAGGAGCAAATGTAAACAGCAGACAGACCTGAATCCTTATCTTTACAAGGTCGACCTCAGAACTTTGTTCAGTTTCTCTCGGTGACGGATAATGGAAGGAAGGGCAGGCAACTGGTCGACTTCATTTAAATAAACAAATAAAAAATAAGATAAACTCTCAGGAATAGATGAATAATACCAAAAAAATTGTAAAGTGGAGAAAGCGAGAGCGCGCGAATGCACTCAAGCAAACACAAACAGCACAGCACGATGCGTATTTTTTTTAAAATTGAAAAATTAATCAAAAATAAAAATAAGTGGAAAAGGCGAGAGTGCGGGAGCACACAGGAGCAAAGACAAGCAGCGCAGCTTGATGCGTAGTAAAAAAAAATAATAAATAGACAACTGGTCGACCTCATTAGAAATAAAAACCCAAAAGATTAGATAGACAAACAAACAAACACATAAATTTGGAGAGAAGGGCAGTGCGCGCAGGAGCAAAGGTAAACAGCAGACAGACCTGAATCCTTATCTTTACAAGGTCGACCTCAGAACTTTGTTCAGTTTCTCTCGGTGACGGATAATGGAAGGAAGGGCAGGCAACTGGTCGACTTCATTTAAATAAACAAATAAAAAATAAGATAAACTCTCAGGAATAGATAAATAATAAAAAAAAATTGTAAAGTGGAGAAAGCGAGAGCGCGCGAATGCACTCTAGCAAACACAAACAGCACAGAACGATGCGTATTTTTTTAAAAATTGACAAAATAAATCAAAAAGAAATCAAAAATAAAAATAAGTGGAAAAGGCGAGAGTGCACGAGCATACAGGAGCAAAGACAAGCAGCGCAGCTTGATGCGTAGTAAAAAAAATAATAAATAGACAACTGGTCGACCTCATTAGAAATAAAAACCCAAAAGATTAGATAGACAAACAAACAAACACATAAATGTGGAGAGAAGGGCAGTGCGCGCAGGAGCAAAGTTAAACAGCAGACAGACCTGAATCCTGATCTTTAGAAGGTCGACCTCAGAACTTTGTTCAGTTTGTCTCGGTGACGGATAATGGAAGGAAGGGCAGGCAACTGGTCGACTTCGTTTAAATAAACAAATAAAAAATAAGATAAACTCTCAGGAATAGATAAGTAATAACAAAAAAATTGTAAAGTGGAGAAAGCGAGAGCGCGCGAATGCACTCAAGCAAACACAAACAGCACAGCACGATGCGTATTTTTTTTTTAAATTGACAAAATAAATCAAAAATAAATCAAAAATAAAAATAAGTGGAAAAGGCGAGAGTGCGCGAGCACACAGGAGCAAAGACAAACAGCGCAGCTTGATGCGTAGTAAAAAAAATAATAAATAGACAACTGTTCGACCTCATTAGAAATAAAAACCCAAAAGATTAGATAGACAAACAAACAAACACATAAATGTGGAGAGAAGGGCAGTGCGCGCAGGATCAAAGGTAAACAGCAGACAATTCTGAATCCTTATCTTTACAAGGTCGACCTCAGAACTTTGTTCAGTTTGTCTCGGTGACGGATAATGGAAGGAAGGGCAGGCAACTGGTCGACTTCATTTAAATAAACAAATAAAAAATAAGATAAACTCTCAGGAATAGATAAATAATAACAAAAAAATTGTAAAGTGGAGAAAGCGAGAGCGCACAAATGCACTCAAGCAAACACAAACAGCACAGCACGATGCGTATTTTTTTTTAAATTGACAAAATAAATCAAAAATAAATCAAAAATAAAAATAAGTGGAAAAGGCGAGAGTGCGCGAGCACACAGGAGCAAAGACAAGCAGCGCAGCTTGATGCGTAGTAGAAAAAATAATAAATAGACAACTGTTCGACCTCATTAGAAATAAAAACCCAAAAGATTAGATAGACAAACAAACAAACACGTAAATGTGGAGAGAAGGGCAGTGCGGGCAGGAGCAAAGGTAAACAGCAGACAGACCTGAATCCTTATCTTTACAAGGTCGACCTCAGAACTTTGTTCAGTTTGTCTCAGTGACGGATAATGGAAGGAAGGGCAGGCAACTGGTCGACTTCGTTTAAATAAACAAATAAAAAATAAGATAAACTCTCAGGAATAGATAAATAATAACAAAATAATTGTAAAGTGGAGAAAGCGAGAGCGCGCGAATGCACTCAAGCAAACACAAACAGCACAGCACGATGCGTATTTTTTTTTTAATTGACAAAATAAATCAAAAATAAATCAAAAATAAAAATAAGTGGAAAAGGCGAGAGCGCGCGAGCACACAGGAGTAAAGACAAGCAGCGCAGCTTGATGCGTAGTAAAAAAAATAATAAATAGACAACTGGTCGACCTCATTAGAAATAAAAACCCAAAAGATTAGATAGACAAACAAACAAACACATAAATGTGGAGAGAAGGGCAGTGCGTGCAGGAGCAAAGGTAAACAGCAGACAGACCTGAATACTTAGCTTTACAAGGTCGACCTCAGAACTTTGTTCAGTTTGTCTCGGTGACGGATAATGGAAGGAAGGACGGGCAACTGGTCGACTTCATTTAAATAAACAAATAAAAAATAAGATAAACTCTCAGGAATAGATAAATAATAAAAAAATTGTAAAGTGGAGAAAGCGAGATCGCGCGAATGCACTCAAGCAAACACAAACAGCACAGCACGATGCGTATTTTTTTAAAAAAATTGACAAAATAAATCAAAAATAAATCAAAAATAAAAATAAGTGGAAAAGGCGAGAGTGCGCGAGCACACAGGAGCAAAGACAAGCAGCACAGCTTGATGCGTATTAAAAAAATAATAAATAGACAACTGGTCAACCTCATTAGAAATAAAAACCCAAAAGAATAGATAGACAAAGAAACAAACACATAAATGTTGAAAGAAGGGCAGTGCGCGCAGGAGCAAAGGTAAATACCAGACAGACCTGAATCCTTATCTTTACAAGGTCGACCTCAGAACTTTGTTCAGTTTGTCTCGGTGACGGATAATGGAAGGAAGGGCAGGCAACAGGTCGACTTCATTTAAATAAACAAATAAAAAATAAGATAAACTCTCAGGAATAGATAAATAATAACAAAAAAATTGTAAAGTGGAGAAAGCGAGAGCGCGCGAATGCACTCAAGCAAACACAAACAGCACAGCACGATGCGTATTTTTTTTTAAATTGACAAAATAAATCAAAAATAAATCAAAAATAAAAATAAGTGGAAAAGGCGAGAGTGCGCGAGCACACAGGAGCAAAGACAAGCAGCGCAGCTTGATGCGTAGTAAAAAAAATAATAAATAGACAAATGGTCGACCTCATTAGAAATAAAAACCCAAAAGATTAGATAGACAAACAAACAAACACATAATTGTGGAGAGAAGGGCAGTGCGCGCAGGAGCAAAGGTAAACAGCAGACAGACCTGACCCTTATCTTTACAAGGTCGACCTCAGAACTTTGTTCAGTTTGTCTCGGTGACGGATAATGGAAGGAAGGGCAGGCAACTGGTCGATTTCATTTAAATAAACAAATAAACAATAAGATAAACTCTCAGGAATAGATAAATAATAACAAAAAAATTGTAAAGTGGAGAAAGCGAGAGCGCGCGAATGCACTCAAGCAAACACAAACAGCACAGCACGATGCGTATTTTTTTTTAATTGACAAAATAAATAAAAAATACATCAAAAATAAAAATAAGTGGAAAAGGCGAGAGTGCGCGAGCACACAGGAGCAAAGACAAGCAGCGCAGCTTGATGCGTAGTAAAAAAAATAATAAATAGACAACTGGTCGACCTCATTAGAAATAAAAACCCAAAGATTAGATAGACCAACAAACAAACACATAAATGTGGAGAGAAGGGCAGTGCGCGCAGGAGCAAATGTAAACAGCAGACAGACCTGAATCCTTATCTTTACAAGTTCGACTTCAGAACTTTGTTCAGTTTGTCTCGGTGACGGATAATGGAAGGAAGGGCAGGCAACTGGTCGACTTCATTTAAATGAACAAATAAAAAATAAGATAAACTCTCAGGAATAGATAAATAATAACAAAAAAATTGTAAAGTGGAGAAAGCGAGAGCGCGCGAATGCACTCAAGCAAACACAAACAGCAGAGCACGATGCCTATTTTTTTTTTAAATTGACAAAATAAATCAAAAATAAATCAAAAATAAAAATAAGTGGAAAAGGCGAGAGTGCGCGAGCACACAGGAGCAAAGACAAGCAGCGCAGCTTGATGCGTAGTAAAAAAAATAATAAATAGAAAACTGGTCGACCTCATTAGAAATAAAAACCCAAAAGATTAGATAAACAAACAAACAAACACATAAATGTGGAGAGAAGGGCAGTGCGCGCAGGAGCAATGGTAAACAGCAGACAGACCTGAATACTTAGCTTTACAAGGTCGACCTCAGAACTTTGTTCAGTTTGTCTCGGTGACGGATAATGGAAGGAAGGGCGGGCAACTAGTCGACTTCATTTAAATAAACAAATAAAAAATAAGATAAACTCTCAGGAATAAATAAATAATAAAAAAATTGTAAAGTGGAGAAAGCGAGAGCGCGCGAATGCACTCAAGCAAACACAAACAGCACAGCACGATGCGTATTTTTTTTAAAATTGACAAAATAAATCAAAAATAAATCAAAAATAAAAATAAGTGGAAAAGGCGAGAGTGCGCGAGCACACAGGAGCAAAGACAATCAGCGCAGCTTGATGCGTATTAAAAAAATAATAAATAGACAACTGGTCAACCTCATTAGAAATAAAAACCCAAAAGATTAGATAGACAAACAAACAAACACATAAATGTGGAAAGAAGGGCAGTGCGCGCAGGAGCAAAGGTAAACAGCAGACAGACCTGAATCCTTATCTTTACAAGGTCGACCTCAGAACTTTGTTCAGTTTGTCTCGGTGACGGATAATGGAAGGAAGGGCAGGCAACTGGTCGACTTCATTTAAATAAACAAATAAAAAATAAGATAAACTCTCAGGAATAGATAAATAATAACAAAAAAATTGTAAAGTGGAGAAAGCGAGAGCGCGCGAATGCACTCAAGCAAACACAAACAGCACAGCACGATGCGTATTTTTTTTTTAAATTGACAAAATAAATCAAAAATAAAAATAAGTGGAAAAGGCGAGAGTGCGCGAGCACACAGGAGCAAAGACAAGCAGCGCAGCTTGATGCGTAGTAAAAAAAAATAATAAATAGACAAATGGACGACCTCATTAGAAATAAAAACCCAAAAGATTAGATAGACAAACAAACAAACACATAAATGTGGAGAGAAGGGCAGTGCGCTCAGGAGCAAAGGTAAACAGCAGACAGACCTGACCCTTATCTTTACAAGGTCGACCTCAGAACTTTGTTCAGTTTGTCTCGGTGACGGATAATGGAAGGAAGGGCAGGCAACTGGTCGACTTCATTTAAATAAACAAATAAAAAATAAGATAAACTCTCAGGAATAGATAAATAATAAAAAAAAATTGTAATGTGGAGAAAGCGAGAGCGCGCGAATGCACTCAAGCAAACACAAACAGCACAGCACGATGCGTATTTTTTTTTAATTTGACAAAATAAATCAAAAATAAATCAAAAATAAAAATAAGTGGAAAAGGCGAGAGTGCGCGAGTACACAGGAGCAAAGACAAGCAGCGCAGCTTGATGCGTAGTAAAAAAAAAAATAAATAGACAACTGCTCCACCTCATTATAAATAAAAACCCAAAAGATTAGATAGACAAACAAACAAACACATAAATGTGGAGAGAAGGGCAGTGCGCGCAGGAGCAAAGGTAAACAGCAGACAGACCTGAATCCTTATCTTTACAAGGTCGACCTCAGAACTTTGTTCAGTTTGTCTCGGTGACGGATAATGGAAGGAAGGGCAGGCAACTGGTCGACTTCATTTAAATAAACAAATAAAAATTAAGATAAACTCTCAGGAATAGATAAATAATAACAAAAAAATTGTAAAGTGGAGAAAGCGAGAGCGCGCGAATGCACTCAAGCAAACACAAACAGCACAGCACGATGCGTATTTTTTTTTTAATTGACAAAATAAATCAAAAATAAATCAAAAATAAAAATAAGTGGAAAAGGCGAGAGTGCGCGAGCACACAGGAGCAAAGACAAGCAGCGCAGCTTGATGCGTAGTAAAAAAAATAATAAATAGACAACTGGTCGACCTGATTAGAAATAAAAACCCAAAAGATTAGATAGACAAACAAACAAACACATAAATGTGGAGAGAAGGGCAGTGCGGGCAGGAGCAAAGTTAAACAGCAGACAGACCTGAATCCTTATCTTTACAAGGTCGACCTCAGAACTTTGTTCAGTTTGTCTCGGTGACGGATAATGGAAGGAAGGGCAGGCAACTGGTCGACTTCATTTAAATAAACAAATAAAAAATAAGATAAACTCTCAGGAATAGATAAATCGTAACAAAAAATTGTAAAGTGGAGAAAGCGAGAGCGCGCGAATGCACTCAAGCAAACAGAAACAGCACAGCATGATGCGTATTTTTTTTTTAAATTGACAAAATAAATCAAAAATAAATCAAAAATAAAAATAAGTGGAAAAGGCGAGAGTGCGCGAGCACACAGGAGCAAAGACAAGCAGCGCAGCTTGATGCGTAGTAAAAAAAATAATAAATAGAAAACTGGTCGACCTCATTAGAAATAAAAACCCAAAAGATTAGATAAACAAACAAACAAACACATAAATGTGGAGAGAAGGGCAGTGCGCGCAGGAGCAATGGTAAACAGCAGACAGACCTGAATACTTAGCTTTACAAGGTCGACCTCAGAACTTTGTTCAGTTTGTCTCGGTGACGGATAATGGAAGGAAGGGCGGGCAACTAGTCGACTTCATTTAAATAAACAAATAAAAAATAAGATAAACTCTCAGGAATAGATAAATAATAACAAAAAAATTGTAAAGTGGAGAAAGCGAGAGCGCGCGAATGCACACAAGCAAACACAAACAGCACAGCACGATGCGTATTTTTTTTTAAAATTGACAAAATAAATCAAAAATAAAAATAAGTGGAAAAGGCGAGAGTGCGCGAGCACACAGGAGCAAAGACAAGCAGCGCAGCTTGATGCGTAGTAAAAAAAAATAATAAATAGACAAATGGTCGACCTCATTAGAAATAAAAACCCAAAAGATTAGATAGACAAACAAACAAACACATAAATGTGGAGAGAAGGGCAGTGCGCGCAGGAGCAAAGGTAAACAGCAGACAGACCTGACCCTTATCTTTACAAGGTCGACCTCAGAACTTTGTTCAGTTTGTCTCGGTGACGGATAATGGAAGGAATGGCAGGCAACTGGTCGACTTCATTTAAATAAACAAATAAAAAATAAGATAAACTCTCAGGAATAGATAAATAATAACAAAAAAATTGTAAAGTGGAGAAAGCGAGAGCGCGCGAATGCACTCAAGCAAACACAAACAGCACAGCACGATGCGTATTTTTTTTAAATTGACAAAATAAATCAAAAATAAATCAAAAATAAAAATAAGTGGAAAAGGCGAGAGTGCGCGAGCACACAGGAGCAAAGACAAGCAGCGCAGCTTGATGCGTAGTAAAAAAAATAATAAATAGAAAACTGGTCGAACTCATTAGAAATAAAACCCCAAAAGATTAGATAGACAAACAAACAAACACATAAATGTGGAGAGAAGGGCAGTGTGTGTAGGAGCAAAGGTAAACAGCAGACAGACGTGAATACTTAGCTTTACAAGGTCGACCTCAGAACTTTGTTCAGTTTGTCTCGGTGACGGATAATGGAAGGAAGGGCGGGCAACTAGTCGACTTCATTTAAATAAACAAATAAAAAATAAGATAAACTCTCAGGAATAGATAAATAATAAAAAAATTGTAAAGTGGAGAAAGCGAGATCGCGCGAATGCACTCAAGCAAACACAAACAGCACAGCACGATGCCTATTTTTTTTTAAATTGACAAAATAAATCAAAAATAAATCAAAAATAAAAATAAGTGGAAAAGGCGAGAGTGCGCGAGCACACAGGAGCAAAGACAAGCAGCGCAGCTTGATGCGTATTAAAAAAATAATAAATAGACAACTGGTCAACCTCAGTAGAAATAAAAACCCAAAAGAATAGATAGACAAACAAACAAACACATAAATGAGGAAAGAAGGGCAGTGCGCGCAGGAGCAAAGGTAAACAGCAGACAGACCTGAATCCTTATCTTTACAAGGTCGACCTCAGAACTTTGTTCAGTTTGTCTCGGTGACGGATAATGGAAGGAAGGGCAGGCAACTGGTCGACTTCATTTAAATAAACAAATAAAAAATAAGATAAACTCTCAGGAATAGATAAATAATAACAAAAAAATTGTAAAGTGGAGAAAGCGAGAGCGCGCGAATGCACTCAAGCAAACACAAACAGCACAGCACGATGCGTATTTTTTTTAAATTGACAAAATAAATCAAAAATAAATCAAAAATAAAAATAAGTGGAAAAGGCGAGAGTGCGCGAGCACACAGGAGCAAAGACAAGCAGCGCAGCTTGATGCGTAGTAAAAAAAATAATAAATAGACAACTGGTCGACCTCATTAGAAATAAAAACCCAAAAGATTAGATAGACAAACAAACAAACACATAAATGTGGAGAGAAGGGCAGTGCGCGCAGGAGCAAAGGTAAACAGCAGACAGACCTGAATCCTTATCTTTACAAGGTCGACCTCAGAACTTTGTTCAGTTTGTCTCGGTGACGGATAATGGAAGGAAGGGCAGGCAACAGGTCGACTTCATTTAAATAAACAAATAAAAAATAAGATAAACTCTCAGGAATAGATAAATAATAACAAAAAAATTGTAAAGTGGAGAAAGCGAGAGCGCGCGAATGCACTCAAGCAAACACAAACAGCACAGCACGATGCGTATTTTTTTTTAAATTGACAAAATAAATCAAAAATAAATCAAAAATAAAAATAAGTGGAAAAGGCGAGAGTGCGCGAGCACACAGGAGCAAAGACAAGCAGCGCAGCTTGATGCGTAGTAAAAAAAATAATAAATAGACAACTGGTCGACCTGATTAGAAATAAAAACCCAAAAGATTAGATAGACAAACAAACAAACACATAAATGTGGAGAGAAGGGCAGTGCGCGCAGGAGCAAAGGTAAACAGCAGACAGACCTGAATCCTTATCTTTACAAGGTCGACCTCAGAACTTTGTTCAGTTTGTCTCGGTGACGGATAATGGAAGGAAGGGCAGGCAACTGGTCGACTTCATTTAAATAAACAAATAAAAAATAAGATAAACTCTCAGGAATAGATAAATCGTAACAAAAAATTGTAAAGTGGAGAAAGCGAGAGCGCGCGAATGCACTCAAGCAAACAGAAACAGCACAGCATGATGCGTATTTTTTTTTTAAATTGACAAAGTAAATCAAAAATAAATCAAAAATAAAAATAAGTGGAAAAGGCGAGAGTGCGCGAGCACACAGGAGCAAAGACAAGCAGCGCAGCTTGATGCGTAGTAAAAAAAATAATAAATAGAAAACTGGTCGACCTCATTAGAAATAAAAACCCAAAAGATTAGATAAACAAACAAACAAACACATAAATGTGGAGAGAAGGGCAGTGCGCGCAGGAGCAATGGTAAACAGCAGACAGACCTGAATACTTAGCTTTACAAGGTCGACCTCAGAACTTTGTTCAGTTTGTCTCGGTGACGGATAATGGAAGGAAGGGCGGGCAACTAGTCGACTTCATTTAAATAAACAAATAAAAAATAAGATAAACTCTCAGGAATAAATAAATAATAAAAAAATTGTAAAGTGGAGAAAGCGAGAGCGCGCGAATGCACTCAAGCAAACACAAACAGCACAGCACGATGCGTATTTTTTTTAAAATTGACAAAATAAATCAAAAATAAATCAAAAATAAAAATAAGTGGAAAAGGCGAGAGTGCGCGAGCACACAGGAGCAAAGACAATCAGCGCAGCTTGATGCGTATTAAAAAAATAATAAATAGACAACTGGTCAACCTCATTAGAAATAAAAACCCAAAAGATTAGATAGACAAACAAACAAACACATAAGTGTGGAAAGAAGGGCAGTGCGCGCAGGAGCAAAGGTAAACAGCAGACAGACCTGAATCCTTATCTTTACAAGGTCGACCTCAGAACTTTGTTCAGTTTGTCTCGGTGACGGATAATGGAAGGAAGGGCAGGCAACTGGTCGACTTCATTTAAATAAACAAATAAAAAATAAGATAAACTCTCAGGAATAGATAAATAATAACAAAAAAATTGTAAAGTGGAGAAAGCGAGAGCGCGCGAATGCACTCAAGCAAACACAAACAGCACAGCACGATGCGTATTTTTTTTTAAAATTGACAAAATAAATCAAAAATAAAAATAAGTGGAAAAGGCGAGAGTGCGCGAGCACACAGGAGCAAAGACAAGCAGCGCAGCTTGATGCGTAGTAAAAAAAAATAATAAATAGACAAATGGTGGACCTCATTAGAAATAAAAACCCAAAAGATTAGATAGACAAACAAACAAACACATAAATGTGGAGAGAAGGGCAGTGCGCGCAGGAGCAAAGGTAAACAGCAGACAGACCTGACCCTTATCTTTACAAGGTCGACCTCAGAACTTTGTTCAGTTTGTCTCGGTGACGGATAATGGAAGGAATGGCAGGCAACTGGTCGACTTCATTTAAACAAACAAATAAAAAATAAGATAACCTCTCAGGAATAGATAAATAATAACAAAAAAATTGTAAAGTGGAGAAAGCGAGAGCGCGCGAATGCACTCAAGCAAACACAAACAGCACAGCACGATGCGTATTTTTTTTTAAATTGACAAAATAAATAAAAACTAAATCAAAAATAAAAATAAGTGGAAAAGGCGAGAGTGCGCGAGCACACAGGAGCAAAGACAAGCAGCGCAGCTTGATGCGTAGTAAAAAAAATATTAAATAGAAAACTGGTCGAACTCATTAGAAATAAAACCCCAAAAGATTAGATAGACAAACAAACAAACACATAAATGTGGAGAGAAGGGCAGTGTGTGTAGGAGCAAAGGTAAACAGCAGACAGACGTGAATACTTAGCTTTACAAGGTCGACCTCAGAACTTTGTTCAGTTTGTCTCGGTGACGGATAATGGAAGGAAGGGCGGGCAACTAGTCGACTTCATTTAAATAAACAAATAAAAAATAAGATAAACTCTCAGGAATAGATAAATAATAAAAAAATTGTAAAGTGGAGAAAGCGAGATCGCGCGAATGCACTCAAGCAAACACAAACAGCACAGCACGATGCCTATTTTTTTTTAAATTGACAAAATAAATCAAAAATAAATCAAAAATAAAAATAAGTGGAAAAGGCGAGAGTGCGCGAGCACACAGGAGCAAAGACAAGCAGCGCAGCTTGATGCGTATTAAAAAAATAATAAATAGACAACTGGTCAACCTCATTAGAAATAAAAACCCAAAAGAATAGATAGACAAACAAACAAACACATAAATGAGGAAAGAAGGGCAATGCGCGCAGGAGCAAAGGTAAACAGCAGACAGACCTGAATCCTTATCTTTACAAGGTCGACCTCAGAACTTTGTTCAGTTTGTCTCGGTGACGGATAATGGAAGGAAGGGCAGGCAACTGGTCGACTTCATTTAAATAAACAAATAAAAAATAAGATAAACTCTCAGGAATAGATAAATAATAAAAAAAAAATTGTAATGTGGAGAAAGCGAGAGCGCGCGAATGCACTCAAGCAAACACAAACAGCACAGCACGATGCGTATTTTTTTTTTAATTTGACAAAATAAATCAAAAATAAATCAAAAATAAAAATAAGTGGAAAAGGCGAGAGTGCGCGAGTACACAGGAGCAAAGACAAGCAGCGCAGCTTGATGCGTAGTAAAAAAAAAATAAATAGACAACTGCTCCACCTCATTATAAATAAAAACCCAAAAGATTAGATAGACAAACAAACAAACACATAAATGTGGAGAGAAGGGCAGTGCACGCAGGAGCAAAGGTAAACAGCAGACAGACCTGAATCCTTATCTTTACAAGGTCGACCTCAGAACTTTGTTCAGTTTGTCTCGGTGACGGATAATGGAAGGAAGGGCAGGCAACTGGTCGACTTCATTTAAATAAACAAATAAAAAATAAGATAAACTCTCAGGAATAGATAAATAATAACAAAAAAATTGTAAAGTGGAGAAAGCGAGAGCGCGCGAATGCACTCAAGCAAACACAAACAGCACAGCACGATGCGTATTTTTTTTTAAATTGACAAAATAAATAAAAAATAAATCAAAAATAAAAATAAGTGGAAAAGGCGAGAGTGCGCGAGCACACAGGAGCAAAGACAAGCAGCGCAGCTTGATGCGTAGTAAAAAAAATAATAAATAGACAACTGGTCGACCTGATTAGAAATAAAAACCCAAAAGATTAGATAGACAAACAAACAAACACATAAATGTGGAGAGAAGGGCAGTGCGCGCAGGAGCAAAGGTAAACAGCAGACAGACCTGAATCCTTATCTTTACAAGGTCGACCTCAGAACTTTGTTCAGTTTGTCTCGGTGACGGATAATGGAAGGAAGGGCAGGCAACTGGTCGACTTCATTTAAATAAACAAATAAAAAATAAGATAAACTCTCAGGAATAGATAAATCGTAACAAAAAATTGTAAAGTGGAGAAAGCGAGAGCGCGCGAATGCACTCAAGCAAACAGAAACAGCACAGCATGATGCGTATTTTTTTTTAAATTGACAAAATAAATAAAAAATAAATCAAAAATAAAAATAAGTGGAAAACGCGAGAGTTCTCGAGCACACAGGAGCAAAGATAAGCAGCGCAGCTTGATGCGTAGTAAAAAAAATAATAAATAGACAACTGGTCGACCTCATTAGAAATAAAACCTCAAAAGATTATATAGACAAACAAACAAACACATAAATGTGGAGAGAAGGGCAGTGCGCGCAGGAGCAAAGGTAAACAGCAGACAGACCTGAATCCTTATCTTTACAAGGTCGACCTCAGAACTTTGTTCAGTTTGTCTCGGTGACGGATAATGGAAGGAAGGGCAGGCAACTGGTCGACTTCATTTAAATAAACAAATAAAAAATAAGATAAACTCTCAGCAATAGATAAATCGTAACAGAAAATTGTAAAGTGGAGAAAGCGAGAGCGCGCGAATGCACTCAAGCAAACACAAACAGCACAGCATGATGCGTATTTTTTTTTAAAATTGACAAAATAAATCAAAAATAAATCAAAAATAAAAATCAGTGGAAAAGGCGAGAGTGCGCGAGCACACAGGAGCAAAGACAAGCAGCGCAGCTTGATGCGTAGTAAAAAAAATAATAAATAGACAACTGGTCGACCTCATTAGAAATAAAAACCCAAAAGATTAGATAGACCAACAAACAAACACATAAATGTGGAGAGAAGGGCAGTGCGCGCAGGAGCAATGGTAAACAGCAGACAGACCTGAATACTTAGCTTTACAAGGTCGACCTCAGAACTTTGTTCAGTTTGTCTCGGTGACGGATAATGGAAGGAAGGGCGGGCAACTAGTCGACTTCATTTAAATAAACAAATAAAAAATAAGATAAACTCTCAGGAATAAATAAATAATAAAAAAATTGTAAAGTGGAGAAAGCGAGAGCGCGCGAATGCACTCAAGCAAACACAAACAGCACAGCACGATGCGTATTTTTTTTTTTAAATTGACAAAATAAATCAAAAATAAATCAAAAATAAAAATAAGTGGAAAAGGCGAGAGTGCGCGAGCACACAGGAGCAAAGACAAGCAGCGCAGCTTGATGCGTATTAAAAAAATAATAAATAGACAACTGGTCAACCTCATTAGAAATAAAAACCCAAAAGATTAGATAGACAAACAAACAAACACATAAATGTGGAAAGAAGGGCAGTGTGCGCAGGAGCAAAGGTAAACAGCAGACAGACCTGAATCCTTATCTTTACAAGGTCGACCTCAGAACTTTGTTCAGTTTGTCTCGGTGACGGATAATGGAAGGAAGGGCAGGCAACTGGTCGACTTCATTTAAATAAACAAATAAAAAATAAGATAAACTCTCAGGAATAGATAAATAATAACAAAAAAATTGTAAAGTGGAGAAAGCGAGAGCGTGCGAATGCACTCAAGCAAACACAAACAGCACAGCACGATACGTATTTTTTTTAAAAATTGACAAAATAAATCAAAAATAAAAATAAGTGGAAAAGGCGAGAGTGCGCGAGCACACAGGAGCAAAGACAAACAGCGCAACTTGATGCGTAGTAAAAAAAATAATAAATAGACAACTGGTCGACCTCATTAGAAATAAAAACCCAAAAGATTAGATAGACAAACAAACAAACACATAAATGTGGAGAGAAGGGCAGTGCGCGCAGGAGCAAAGGTAAACAGCAGACAGACCTGAATCCTTATCTTTACAAGGTCGACCTCAGAACTTTGTTCAGTTTGTCTCGGTGACGGATAATGGAAGGAAGGGCAGGCAACTGGTCGACTTCATTTAAATAAACAAATAAAAACTAAGATAAACTCTCAGGAATAGATAAATAATAACAAAAAAATTGTAAAGTGGAGAAAGCGAGAGCGCGCGAATGCACTCAAGCAAACACAAACAGCACAGCACGATGCGTATTTTCTTTTAAAATTGACAAAATAAATCAAAAATAAATCAAAAATAAAAATAAGTGGAAAAGGCGAGAGTGCGCGAGCACACAGGAGCAAAGACAAGCAGCGCAGCTTGATGCGTAGTAAAAAAAATAATAAATAGACAACTGGTCGACCTCATTAGAAATAAAAACCCAAAAGATTAGATAGACAAACAAACAAACACATAAATTTGGAGAGAAGGGCAGTGCGCGCAGGAGCAAAGGTAAACAGCAGACAGACCTGAATACTTATCTTTACAAGGTCGACCTCAGAACTTTGTTCAGTTTGTCTCGGTGACGGATAATGGAAGGAAGGGCAGGCAACTGGTCGACTTCATTTAAATAAACAAATAAAAAATAAGATAAACTCTCAGGAATAGATAAATCGTAACAAAAAATTGTAAAGTGGAGAAAGCGAGAGCGCGCGAAGGCACTCAAGCAAACACAAACAGCACAGCACGATGCGTATTTTTTTTCAATTGACAAAATAAATCAAAAATAAATCAAAAATAAAAATAAGTGGAAAAGACGAGAGTGCGCGAGCACACAGGAGCAAAGACAAGCAGCGCAGC